>NC_062563.1:26496107-26706107 GCF_022837055.1 Prionailurus viverrinus | reverse complement strand
AGCCACCCAGGAGCTCCTACTTTATGTAACTTTAAATTAAACCTTATCATGGGTATGTATGTGTAGGGAAGAACATAGTATATATAGGGTTTGTACTCTTCATGGTTTCAGGTGTCCATTGGGGGTCTAGGAATGTATCCCCTGCAGATAAGGGGGAACTACTATATTTTTTTAAGTAAGCTTTACACCCAGTGTGGGGCTTGAACTCACAAACCCAAGATCAAGAGTCATATGTTCTACCAGCTGAGCCAGCCAGGCAGCCCAGGACTACTGTATTTTAATCTCCTTCATTGGCTTATTGGATATTCCTTCCTGGTTTGATATTTTAATGATTACTTTAGGGTTTGTATATATATCTTTAACTTATCACAGTCTACCTTCAAGTGATATTATACCACTTTACATAAAGTATAAGAACATTAAAATAGTATGCTTCCATTTCTCCCTCCCCAGCGTTCATATTATGATTGTCATTCCTTTTTACTTTATAAATCCCACAATATACTCGTGCTATTTTTATTTAAACAGTTGTCTTTTAAGAATTTAAATAACAATAATAAAAAAATCTTAGCTAAGTACCCAGGTAGTTACCATTTCCAGTAGTCTTTGTGCTGTTGTATAGATCCAGATTTCCATCTGGTATCTTTTTCCATCTTCCTGAAAGACATCCTTCAATGTTTCTTATAGTGAGGATTCGCTAATGATTAATTCTTCTAACTTGTGTATGTCTAAAACATCTCAATTGTACTTTCCTTATTGAAAGATATTTTTGCTGGGTGTAGAATTCTAGGTTGACAAGTTTAACCGCCCCCCCACCCCTGCTTCGTAGCACTTTAAAGATGTTACTCTGCTCTCTTTTATTGCTTGTATTACTTCCAACAACAGATCTGATGTCCTCATATTTGTCCCCTCTATATGTAACAAGTCTCTTTTCTCTGACTGCTTTTTCTATATCACTGGTTTTGAACTATTTGATTATGGATATTGATGTAGTCTTCTTCATATTTCTCATGCTTAGAGTACATTGAGCTTCTTAGAACTGTGTGTTTATTGTTTTCAGTAAGTTCAGAAAGTTTTAGACCATTATATCTTCGAGTGTTTTTTCTGTCTCCCATCTCTCTCCGTTCCTTCAGCAGTTCTTTTTTTTTTTAAAGTTTATTTATTTTGAGAGAGACAGAGATAGTGCAAATGGGGGGTGTGGAGACAGAGAGAGAGAGAGAGAGAGAGAGAGAGAGAGAGAGAGAGAGAGAATCCCAAGCAGGTGCCACGCTGCCAACACAAGGCCCGATGCAGGGCTCAAACTCCCAAATTGTGAGATCATGACCTGACCCCAAACCAGAAGTTGGACGCCTAGCCAACTGAGCCACCTGGGCACTCCTCCTTTAGCAATTCTAATTGTCCAGTATGTTAAGCTATTTGAAGTTGTCCCACCGCTGATGCCCACCCACTGATGTTCTTTTCTTTTCTTTTGTTTTTTAAATTATTTTTTCTGTGTTTCATTTTGAATAGTTTCTGTTGCTACGCCTTTAAATTCACTAATCTGTCATGTCTGCTCTGCCATTAACCCCATCCAGTATGGTCTTCATCTCAGACGTTGCCTTTTTAATCTCTAGAAACTTGATTTAAGTGTTTTTTATATCTTCCATACGTCTACTTAACTTTTTGTGTAGAATATCAAAGCATACAATAATTTACCATTCTATCCATTTTAAAGTGTATAATTCATTAAGTACATTCATAATATTGTGCAACCATCACCACTAGCCATCTCCAGAACTTTTTTTTAACATTCCAAACTGAAACTCTGTTCTCATTAAACACTAACTCTTCATTCTCTTCTCACTGTAGCCCCTGGTGACCACTACTCTACATTCTGTCTCTGAATTTGACTACTTTAGTGGAATCATACAATATTTGTCCTGTTGTGTCTGGCTTATTTGACTTAGCATAAATGTCTTCAAGGTTCATCTACATTGTAGCACGTATCGGAATTTCACTCCATTTTAAGGTTTATATTCCATTGTATGTATATACCACATTTTGCTTATCCATTTGTCCACCAGTGGACAGTTGGGTTGTTTTCATTTTTGGCAATTGTGAGTAATGGTGCTATGAACATGGTATACAATGTATACAATGGTATATAAATATCTGTTCAAGTCCCTGCTTTCCAGTTCTTTTGGGTATATACCTAGGTGTGGAGTTGCTGGATCATGTGGTAATTCTATGTTAAAGTTTTTGAGGAACCACCATATTCTTTTCCCCAATGGCTGTACCATTTTACATTCCCACTCTGAAAGTTCCAATTTCTCCACATCCTCACCAACACTTTTTTTCTTTTCTTTTTTTTTTCTTTTTGATAATACCCATCTTTGTGGGTGTGAAGTGATATTTCATATTTTTTATTTGTATTTATCTAATGATGAGCAATATTGCACATTTCTTTATGTGCTTATTGGCCATTCGTATATCTTCTTTGGAGAAATGTCTATTCACATCCTTTGCCCATTTTTTAGTTGAGTTGTTTGTGTTGTGTTATTAAGTTCTTTATATATTCTGGATATTAATTCCTTCTCAGATATATGGTTTTCAAAATATTTCCCCCCATTCTGTGAGTTCTCTGTCCTTTCTGTTGATAATGTCCTTTGAGATACAAAAGTTCAATTTTGATGAGGCCCATTTTATCTATTTGTTTTGTTGCCTGTGCTTTTGGTGTGACATCTGAGAAACCGTTTCCAAATCCAACATCATGAAGCTTTCCCCCTGTTTTGTTCTAAGGGCTTAATAGTTTCAAGTCTTACAGTTGAGTCTTTGATCTGTTTTGAGTTAATTTCTGTATGTGGTATAAGGTAAGGGCCCAACTTTATTCTTTTGCATGTAGATACCCAGTTATCCAGCACCATTTGATGAAAAGACTGTCCTTTCCCAGTTGAATGGTTGGCATTTTTTTGTCAAAAATCATTTGACTGTATTTGTGAGGGTCTATTTAACTTTTTAAATGCATGAAACACAGCTATAACTTCTAATGTTCTCAATCTACTCATTTTAACATCTGAATCTGTTGTGGGTTGGTTTTGATTGCTTGTTTTCCTCATTATGGATCATGTTGCCTGCCACTTCATCGACGTGATAATCGTTGATTCGATGCCAGACACTGTGAGTTTTACCTTGTTAGGTAGTGGATGTTTTTGTAATCCTGTAAACACTCTTGAGCTTTGTTCTGTGACAGTTAAGTTACTCAGAAACAGTTTATCCTTTTGGGTCTTGCTCATAAGATTTTTTTTAGGCAATTCCAGAGCAGTGCTCATTCTAGGGCTAATTATTGGCCGCTTTTTTTTTTTTTTTTTTTTTTTTAACGTAGACTTCATGCCCAAGAAGGGACTTGAACTTCATGACCCTGAGATCAAGAGCCACATGCTCTACCGACTGAGCCAGCCAGGAAGCCCTTATTGGCCACTATTAAGGCAAGACCTTTCTCAGTATTCTCCCCAATACTTCATGATACTCTCCCCGGTGCCATAGCTGTGGGAATAGACACTATTCCCCACTCATGTGAGCACTAGGCACTAGTCCCTTTAATTCCTCCTGATGGTCTTTACCTGGCCCTAGTTAGCTTCCTCACATGCTTGTGCTGGTTAGTATTCTGATGAACACTAATTGGTCGGTGTCCAGAGCCTTGAAAACCACTGTTTCATGTATTTTATCTGATTTTCTGGTTGTTTCAGGTGAGAGGATAAATCTGATCCTTGTTATTCCATCTTGGCTAAAAGCAGAAGTCTACTGCTGCTTTTTTTTTTTTTTTCCCCTGTAAGACCACAGGGTCTCGGTGAAGGACTGTATCAGTTCTGGTAAGTGAAAAGTTCACTCACACAGTAGGTTCTCATTTATCCCCTTTTCACCTACCAAAGGTGATTCTAAAGACCCTGACTCTTAGGAAACTTAGTTAGGCGGTGAGTTGGCTAGACTTAAGGAACTCTCAGGTCCAGAAACCTTGCATTTGGACCTGCACTAGCCCAGAAGTCAGCACCCTTGAACCCAGAGGGCCATCATGGGGTGAAAGTGCCACTGGGGGCATCCCACACGAGGGCTGAATTATGACTGTGAGCTCCTAGAGTTAATCCCACTGGACATCGTGGACATCCATTTCACTTTTCTGCTCTGATGCTTGTCCCGAGCAAGCCGTGACATTGTGCTCTCTCTTGCCATAACTCATTCAAGAGTGAACATGTTGTACCCAGCTCTGGACAATTAGATGCAGGATCTGGAAAGTCTGGAAAGATGCAGCATCACAGAAAGTTTCTGTGAAAGGTTTTCTCCATTTTTTAAAAATTTTAAGTGTTTATTTATTTTTGAGAGAGAGAAATAGAGCATGAGCAGGAAGGGGCAGAGAGAGAGGGAGACACAGAATCCAAAGCAGGCTCCAGGCTCTGAGCTGTCAGCATAGAGCCCGATGCGGGGCTTGAACTCACGAACCGTGAGATCATGACCTGAGCCAAAGTCAGACGCTTAACCGACTGAGCCACCCAGGTGCCCCAAGGTTTTCCCCATTTTAAGGGAGTCATGGGAAGACACAATCAGCCTTCTCTGGAGTTACTGTTTCCTAAAATGAGTCTTGGAGCTAGTGCAACCATCTTGGCACCACGTTGAAGATGAAACCAACGGGAAAGACAGCAGATCAGAGAGGAAGTCTTAAGTCCTTGAAAACATAATTGAGCTGCTGAATCACACAGCCCCCAAAGCCCATCTCACCTCTGGATGTCCACGTAAGGAAAAACATCAATTAAGGTCAGAGTTTCTGTTAGATGCCACCAGAAGTATTGTTGCTGAGCCAGCCACCTGGCGGGCTGGAGGTATACATGGAGGTGGGACACCTTAAAGGAAATTTCTCCCTCTACTAAGGAACTTCAAGTTCTTTGTTAGATGAGAAACAGGCTGAAAACTGCAGAAAGACATGCCCAAGGCCACACAGTGGGGAATCAAGAGCACACAGGCCTACCAGCCTTCCAGCTGGTGCCTGGTGCCTACTCGACCACAGCCCTGTGCCCTTGAGATCCTGAGTCAGCATTGATGAGGGGGCTTGTAGGGTGGGGGCCTCAAAGTTCACCAACCCAAGTCAGCATTCAGTTCTGCTGAGCAAGGGCAAGCAGATACCAGAGACTTCCTTGAATTTTTGTGTTGAAATCACGTCCTTGGAGGAAAAAAATCAAAGTCCCCCAAACCGTAATCAGGGCAGTTACAGGTAACGACTGATTGCAATAGTTTCAGAACAGATTTTTCTGATTGTAAAAACTTGTCCAAAGTTCCTCCCCAGGCCAACAAAGTGGGCGGACTCCTGAGAGCAGAGGCGAACAAAGACCTGAGGTCAGAGGTTCCTGGTGCTCCCCTGCCAGAGCAGGAAGCCCCTCCTCACACTGACCTCCTTCCTCCACCCTTGGAGCATGTGTGAGGCAGGCAAGCAGCTCTGTAGGAGGAACCAGGAATGAGCCCAGACACTGCCTAGAAAACAGCTACAGTGGCTGCACAGAGTTCCTATCCCCACAGATATCATCTTCCCCTTGCCCATCTAGAAGACCCTTCTAAACTTTGAGGATGTTAAAGTACTTACTGATCCCACAAAGAGTGTCTGAACCCTGAGCTGTGCCGGGTGAGGGGTATCCAGCAGTGAATAAAACAGGTCCTCACATAGGTAGAGAAAAAGGCAGGTACATAAATGAATAAATGCATATAACGTTAGGTGGTTGTAAGTGCCCTAACAAGAGCCAAACCACAGAAAGGGAGGGACAGCCATGGTGGTTTTGAGAAGGGGTCATCAGGGAAGACTTCCCGAAGAGGTAAAATTGTAACCGATGCGCTGAGAGACCTTAATGAATCGAGAGCCAGCCATGCAAGGAGAAGGTTCCAGGCAGAGGGAGGAGCAAGCAACGTTCTGAGCCTGGTTTGAAGACCAGAGGGAGGTGGTGTTGTTGGAAAGTGATCTGGAGGAGGCGAGGCAGAGGAGATGAAGTTAGACAGGTGACAAGAGGTCAAATCATGAGGCTCTTGAAGGTCATGAGGAACATGTTGGTTTTTCCTCTTGCATGAGGTGGCAGCTTTGGAGGGTTTGGAGCAGAGGAAGGACATGGCCCAACCCTGGTCCTGAGCACCACACTGGCTGCTGTATCCATGTCAGCCCATGGGACATAGCAGGTACTCACTAAATGTCAGTGGTTGGATTCACTGCTTTCAGCCTCACCATTGGACTCTTGAGGCCACAGAGGGCACAGATCAGAATAGTCCTCTTGTGCCCCCCAGTGCCCCGTATGGAGGGGTACTCAGACACGTGAATGAGTGAGCAAGCAGGAGTAGGTTCTGAAGACAAGACTCATGCCTCAGATGGGTGGCTGGGACACATGGTAGCCACAGCCCTTTGCTGAGGTCAGTCACAGGGTGAAAGAAGGGTGCCACCGGCCGTGCAGCAGGAAGATCAGGTAAATGCCTGCTTTGGTAAGCACCGTCATCTAGGGCCTAAGAATGTGCAGGATGCAACTGGGCCCAAATTTAGGTTGCAGGAGCCAAAGTTGCACCTGCCAACCACCAGTGCAGGGCAGGCAGACGACATGGGGCACCAATTTCTAGGATCACCACGATGTTTAGAGGCTCACTCTAATTCCCCTGGGAGCATCACGGACAGGTGTTTGGCACAAAAAAAGAAACCCAGAGAATGTAACCCAGCCAGGCACTGGTATCCAAAATTTGGGTTCTAGGCTGTACTTGGAAGGTGGCAGATTGTTGTGGTCAAAGACGATCATGGAGGGCTTCCTGGAAGAGCTGCAGCCTGAAGTTAAACCGAAGACACTAGAGAGCTGGAGTTGCAGACACTCCCCTCTCCTTGTGTCCAGCTGCCCTGTGAACTCTCTTACCTCCGAACCACATCTAATATTCCTCCTCACTATCCATGGGATAATTAATGCCTTG
This sequence comes from Prionailurus viverrinus, assembly GCF_022837055.1. NCBI lineage: Eukaryota > Metazoa > Chordata > Mammalia > Carnivora > Felidae > Prionailurus > Prionailurus viverrinus. The sequence continues at coordinate 26,699,153 of NC_062563.1, read as the reverse complement.
GCTTTGAATTCAAAGTTCCTATTTCCAGAAAATGGCCTTAACTTACCCCCCCCTCCCCACCCCAGCCTTGTCTCTTCCAAGCAGCCACACCCAGGGTACATGCTATGCCCTGAACACATCACGCATCTTCTACCCCAGTGCCTTTGGTCAGGCCATGCCATTTGCTCTCTCAGGAATTCCCTCTCCAGCCCCACTTTACCTGAACTATTGCCTTTTCCTCATACCCCAGCTCCTGTGTCCCAACTTCAGGGAAGTCTCCACCCTCCGATCTATCACACACACTTGGGGTGAGCTGCATGCCAAGCTCGACTTCGTTGGGTTTAGTCTCTTTGGGGTGATCATTCTGTACCGGTTAGGCTACAGACTAATAGCATAATTGTTAGTCGTGCCTCTTTCGCCCCCAGATGTGTTCCAACTCAACAACAAATTACATGGTTACCCTGCACTGCCCTTGCCCTTCTCTGCCCAGCTGAAATCCTTTGGGCAGGAACTATGCCTCATTCTTTGCTCTGTCAGGGCCCAGGGTAATACCCTGACACATCTGGATACAGTCATTCACTCACACAAGTGATTTCTGAGGTGTGATGGGGGCAGAGCAGCAGATGGAAAGGCCCCTGTTCTCCTGACCCATCAGAGGTGGAAGGAAGAAGAGAGGAAAACAAGACCATTTCAGGGAGTGACGACGATAGGGAGAAGGCCATGAAGAGGAGGAGAGGAGATATAGAAGGAGGTAGATGACTTTAGACAGGCAGGGTGGGGAAGGCCTCTGGAGAAGTGGATTTGACTGAGGCCTGAAAGAATTGAGGGAGCTAGAGATGAGAATATCTGCAGGTAGAGAATTCCAGAGAGAGAAAGGCAAGTTCAAAAACCCTGAGGCCGGGATGTGTTCAGTGTGTTTAAGGAACAGCAGAGAGGTGGGTGCAGGGTGAGTGAAGAGGAGATCAATGGGAGATGTCAGCAAGGGCCAGACAATGCTGGGCTTTGTCAGCCATGGCAAGGAATCAGGACTTTTTTTTTTTTTTTTTCTGCCAATGGAGGGTTCTGGATCGGGGAATATCATGATCCAAATCGTTTTTTCCCCAGACTGAGAGGTCTTTATTTTTCAATCACGCAGATAGAAGACAGAAGTGCCATGACTCCTCTTCTGATTGGATAAAGCCACCCCATGAACATTTCTCTGTTTAGAGGCAGACACGTCAGTTACAGCGATGTCAGTTACAACATGGTCACCAGGTACCGAATCATCAAGACCTTACCGATATCTTTCTGGAGGTTACCCTCAGAACATGGTATAACAGTTTCTAGTCGTAAGTCCTACAAAACCCTTATTCATACTACTTCTAAGTACAGGGCTATGTTAACAGGCCACAACAACTTGATAACAACCATGAATAGCCATCTGAGTTTCCAAATGGTGTGGTGTAGAAACGTTACATGGACATTCTTGTAAATGCTCTCAGCTAAAAGCAACAAGCAGGCCTGGACAGCTCAATTTCTCCACTGAGTGGAAAAGGGGAAGGAGATGCCTAGGGTCTTACTTAAAAGCAGTGAAATGAAAAACACACAGCATTAACTTTATACATGCACAGGTCATACCTGAGCCAAGAGAACCTCTAAAGTTGCAGTGTTCAGTTAGTAATTCTTCTAATTCAAAAAACATCTTGGTGAATCAGAAAAGTTCAGAAGAATCAGGGGGCTCTCCTCCCTACACCCTGTGGGCTCTCAGCCACCCTGCCTTTCCAGCGGGCTCTGGCTTCGATTGCATTCCCCTGCCTAAAGCATCTGCCACTGTGTTTTGTGTCAATCCCTCCCCTCCCCATACCCAGGTCCTGGAGAGCAGAGGATAAGGCCTTGCAAGGGAAGGGGGACTCCAGGAGGCAGCTAAGCTCTTCTACCTATACAATCCCACCATGGGGGGTTAGACCCAGTGGAAGGAGAAGAAAGGAGAGCGGGGCTAGAGTTGGTCTAAAAGAACCCAGCACCAAACAAAACGATGAAACAGCCCCGCTCCTGGGGACCCTTGCTGAAGGGGGTAAAGAGGCTGCAAAGATCCAGCCCAGGGGTCTACAGCACAGCCCTCCCTCTCTGGAGCCAAAGAGGGGCAAATTCAACAAGAAAGACAGTCTCCTTAGCTGTTCTTAAGAAGCTTGCTTCTTCAGGGGTGCCTGGGTGGCGTAGTCGGTTAAGCGTCCGACTTCAGCCAGGTCACGATCTCGCGGTCCGTGAGTTCGAGCCCCGCGTCAGGCTCTGGGCTGATGGCTCAGAGCCTGGAGCCTGTTTCCGATTCTGTGTCTCCCTCTCTCTCTGCCCCTCCCCCGTTCATGCTCTGTCTCTCTCTGTCCCAAAAATAAATAAACGTTGAAAAAAAATTAAAAAAAAAAAAAAAAAAAAGAAGCTTGCTTCTTCAGTTGTTTGTTTTTGAGCTGTCATTTTAAAGAACATGAGAAGAAATATGTGAGATCTGAGCAGGTATGGACAGGTCCCATGATTAGAAACAGCCCTGCTGTACTGCAACCTGGCAGCCTAAAGATGGGCAGAGACTGGAGATGGGGGCAGAGGCCCAGGGGATTCTGTGTGGGCCCAGTGACTGGGGCTCAGGAAGGTAGGCTTCTGGGAAAGAACCCCCATCATTGCCCCTGCCTTGAGCACATGCCCAGATATGCCAGTGTGGCAGAGTTCCTAGGGGGCTGGGGGTTTTCTTGCGCATTGGCAGGCAGTTGTTGAGGTCCTTACAGACCTGGGAGCAGGCAGCACCGGTGGGAGCCTGGGTGGAACTCAGAAGGGATGATGGCCAAACACTGGCAGGATATCACAGATCTTGATAAGCGGATAGCAGGCCGTGGGGTAGTACCAATGCAGGGGTAAGAAAAGCAGTGTGATCACAAAGAATGCCTTGCACACTGCTTCACAGCCTTGACCTCATCATGTGGTCCTGCAGTCCTGAGGCGCTGAGGCTATGGAATGTCCAAGACTGGCTGACAGGCAGCACCAAATGCATCCCCTTCTTGGATGATGAGACTCAGCTTGCCACAGCCAATATTCTGGATGCATAAATACGAAGCCCAACGTGTTGTGGCCTTGAAGTAGTGGGCCTCCAAGAGGCCCTGGTCCTCCTAGTGCTGACTTGTGGGTGCCCTTGTCAAAAGTGGGAGGGAAGGGGGCGCCTGGCTGGCTCAGTCAGTAGAGCATGAGACTCTCGATCTCAGAATCACTGAGTTCAAGCCCCACATTGGACATAGAGCTTGCTTTAAAAAAAAAAAAGGTGTGGAGTGGGAAGGCCATGATCAGAAGCAGGCTGGGGCCACAAAGATAATGGGAGTACACATCCATAGCACTGGGTGCCTGGGTAGAACTGTGGCATGTGACAGCTATGTGATGCCCAAAGGCCGCATGGAAACAAAAGAGCTTGGCCACGGAGGCCACAATCTTGGAGCAGAGTCCACTGAATGTTCGGAGGGGCCAGGGTGCATGAAAGAGAAAGCAGACAGCAGAGCTATGTCATCGGCTTGAGCACAGGTCCACAAGAAGCAGAAGACAGTCTTATGTAGGTGCCAGGTCCTAGCGCAGGGCTTAGCCAGACTGGTACCTGCAGGACATAGGAGGGGCCTCTGTGCGCCACCTTGCTAGACCTCTCTGCTGGCTCCGCGGGAGGTGAGGTGGGGGGGTGGGGGGTGTCTTTCCCCCAGTAGGTAGTACTGCAGGAGTTTGGGCCACAAGTCCTCTAATAATCTGGGCAACCTTGTCAGCCTCTGGGAGGTTGTTCTGTGAGAACCCGCTGAAGAAGCTGCGAACAGTGTCCCAGTTCCTGTGTACCAGAACAGGGGGTTCCTTGGCCCTGGTGCCATCGGATGAGACTTGCAACTGACACCACCGGTCCTGAGGATCTGCACTCATACTCCTTCACGAACACCTTGTTCCAGAAAAAGGGATTGTTCCAAAACTTGAAACTGCAGCGCGTCCTGGCATGCCTGAGCTCCCTCACCTCCAAATTCACCAAGTACCAGGGCACGTCTTCATCACGAGGACTGATCATGTCTGACAGATGCGGGTGGTTCAGAAAGGCAGTGACCCAGAAGCCAGAAATATTCTGGATGATGAAGCGCCTACGTACCAAGTGCAGACGGCGCATGCGTCCAAACCTGCGCTCCAGCCGCAGGTAGGGCCAGTCCGCCTGGGCGCTCACAGCCTCCAGCTCCCACTGGATGGCCTCCGGCAGGTCCGCGGCTGGGCGTTCCACGTTTATGGGCCCCGCTGCACCGCCACTCCCACCTCCGGGTCCTCCTCCCCCACCAGCCCCTCCGCTCCTCCGCCCCTTCCAGGAAGATGGCGCCCTGCCCAGGCGTCACTTCCTCGGCCTTCCCGCCGCCTCCCGACCGCGACCCCGCCCCCCAACCTCGGCGCGGCGGGTCTCAGGGGCCTCGGTCCGACTAGGCCCGGTGACAGGCGGGGCGGTCCCGGGGGTGGGGGCGGGGCGCCCGCCTGCAGCGGCTTCGCTGACCCAGCGGCGAGGTCGGGCGACGGGCGCGTGGTGGTTCTAGGCCCCCCGCCGTCTCGTCCGCCATCACCTGAGGTAGCCTCTCGCCTGGAGGGGCTCGGGGTGCGTGGACGACACCGCGGGTCCCGCCGGAGGGGCGGTACGGCGGCTACGGGACCGTGGCGGGAGGTGGGAAGGCGCGGTCTCCTCCTCGGGGCGCGCTCCGCTCCTCGCACCCTCCTTCGGGGTGTGATTCTCAGAAGTCCCCCTAGCTGCGAGGGACGAGGGTCTTGCCGGCCTGGCTGAGTGGCACGGGGCTGCCTGAAGGGGATGCAACCGCAAGCGCCGGACGGAACTGGCCCCAACATTACTAGGACAATGGCGATAGAGATGAGGTGAATTGCAGGGGTGTACCAAGCAAGGAATAGTTCCGAGTGGGCACCAAGGATCAGGCACAACTCCGGTCATGGACACATAGAACTTTCCATCACAGCGACCACGCCGGGCGATTACTCTTCCCGGCGGTGGACACTGGGGGCCACCGGGCACCCACACTCGACTGTGGTTTGGGGCAGCTGTAGGAGACTTGCAGCTTTGCACAGGGTAAATTATTCAAGCATATGCAGAAAAGACTATGCAGACTCAAACTGGAAGCCGCAGATGATGGTAATTACCTGGCATGTGGAGGTGCTTGAAGTACTTCTATAGAGAAAGGAAGAAACAAACTTGGGAGTACAAGGATCTGGGGCAAGGGAAGGTCTCAAACGCTGGCAACGGGGAGCATATTGGCATCTGTATGTACAAACTGTATCTTCCTGGGCTTGTAGACTGAAAGATGGACATTGTTTCACCTTGCCCAATGCCCAGAGGCTGCCTCTTGCTCTATACCAGACATTTCACAAAAGTGAACCCGTCTGAAATGCAGGGAATGTGCTTGGATAGGATAAGAGCCTGGATGGACCAGCCTTGCAGCCCTGATCCTGCAAATGCATCTGCACTCCTGTGGTCTTGGCTCCCAAACTTGTGGCTTATGGAGGTCAACACACCTAATTCCCCCTATGCCCGGAAGTCCCTGCTACCTCCTCCAGAAAGCTTTCAGTCTCCTCCCGCCCGATGAATAGGGTGGCGCTGAGCCCCCCAGACCCATCCTGGGGTATATACTCCCTAGAGAGCAAGGTGTATTCCCTTGGGGCTCTAGCCAGGGATCTGACCCATTGGGGTGGACATTCAATCTTTGTCAAGTAAATGGAAGGCCAAAGAAATGAAGGGCTAGCCCACTGCCTTTGTACACAAAACACCCGTAACACACATTAACAGTTGTTAACATCCCATGGACTCTTGGGCTGGGCTCAGGACTGTGTGGCTGTGGACAGTGGCTCCAGACCACAGTTACTCAATCTGAGCCCTGGATAGGAGCATCTCAGCACGAGTTGCAGGGCCTATGATGATGAGGACTACCTTTGTTAGACTGGCAAAGCAGCAAGGTCAGAAGCCACGTCAGCCTTTCAACAGTTTGCCTGAACCCAGTGAGTAGGTACAAGTGTGACAAGGTCAGGTCCTAGCTCTGTCACTTGCCAGCTGTGCACCTCGGGCAATGGATGACATCTTTTCTTGGACAACCAGTATCCATTCTTCATCCTAACAGAAGCCCCAGTTTCCTTTGAGAAACCACTCCTATCTCAGCCTTGCAATTGCTGGCTGGCTTGGGGGAGAGCACAGAGCCCTCTCAAGGCCAGTCAGACAGGAGATGCCTGGGAGGTGGGGGGCACTTCTGTGAATACAAGGACTCCTCTCTCCTTTCTCTTCCTGGTCAGCACTGAGAATGACGGATATGGAGTCATGGCAGCAATTTACTCCTACACAAAGGGATGAGCCACTTTGTAGGGCCTGAGGATGAAGTCCCGACTACACAAGAGGGTGGAGAGAAATGGGAATGACCAACCATGTTTGAGTTGCTGGATCCATCCTAAAGACTGTGCTAGATCTGGCATTTTTAGTTACATGAAATTTTCGTGAGGCCAATGAGAGTTTCCTCTTGCATCCAAGTTTAAGTGATAGCATGATGCCACTTAGCTCAAGATCTTTCATTTCAAAGTATAAAGTCTGTAGGTGCTAACGTGAAGGCTTGCTACTGTCTGCCCCACACTCACCATCCCCTGGGATGCTAAAGATGTCTGTTGTTTCCAATTCTTCCCCAGGCACTCTCCAACCCTTGCCCAATCAGACAGGTTCACAACTTCCAAACGCATCATTCAGAAGTTTTTAATAAACAACTTCATTATAAAAACTTTTTTTGAAAATGTAATTCTGTAAAACATTGAAAAATCTACTTTAACAAAGATACGCCCTGTGCATTTTCTAATGGCACTTATATTTTACAATTAAAAACCTTGTTTTATATAAAGCCAAAAATACTCCAAGAGGTTATTCACTGTGTTTACAAAGTGCTAGAAGGTTTTTGTCTTGTATTTTTCTCTCTTTAAATAATCTGGCATTACGAAAGAGTGGCCCCAAAGCCTTGATCACCAGGAGGGAGGGAGGCAAATGAGAAGTGGTGTCTCAGGAGTTCTAGTGCCAAATATTTAGAGGTGGAGAGGGGCAGCTATGGAAGTGAGCTTGCATCTGAAGAAACTGGGCTGGGATACTTCTTCCAGACCCCTCCACAGAAGCACTAAATTATCACGGTGAATCCTTCTCCTGTTAGAACCAGGACACCCCTTCCCTTGCCACAGACCCTCCTCTCCAGTGGTGAAGGTCATAGCCAATTCCTTCCACAGCAGGTTCAGAGCTCCAGGAGAGGCCAGGGTGAGGTCCCAGAGGAATCTGGACTTTTCTGGCCAACACCTGCCTAAGGCAAAGTTTCTTATTACATAAATATCCTTGTTAAAAAGCAAAATATTGATCCTGTACAATATAAACTGTTAAAAAAAATCGTGCTTAAAGACAGCTCCTAGATAAGAGGGAAGGTAGAGGGAATGGGGAAAACAGCTACCAAAAAGAAAGGGGGGGGGGGGCAAGGATTCAGACTACTAGGAGAAGTTTAGGGCAGTGGAAAAATTTCAACTTAGGACAATATCTACGAGCAAAAAAGTAATCACACCTGCTTCCCGGATTTCCATTAAATGCCATTTGTATAAGGTTGGGGGGAAACTCATTGGTGCTCCTTTTCCCACCTCTTCCCTCTTTAAAAGATGTGCACAGATCCTGAGCTGACACAGCTGGGTAGGTCATCCCCTGGCCCCCAGGACTGCACTCAACCTTCACCAGCTGTGTGCAGGATGCGAGGTGCCTGCCCCCTGTTCAAGGCAACTCATTGCTGACAGAGGTTGGAGGTGGTGGGGAAAGGGGTCATTACCCCTTTTTCCTGGTCCCTGTTTGGTCTCTGCCACATGCCATGGCTCCTGTTGTGGGCAGACACCCCTCAGGCTCTCATGGCCTCAGTAAAGGTACTGAAGTGGGTTTGGTACTGAACGTAGGATAAAGCTATTCTTATCCTTTGAACAACCAGGCCAATAAGGCTTTTTTTTTTTTTTTTTTTTTTTTTTTTTTTTTTAATTTTGGGAAGGGAAGTTTAAGAAACAGCTGGGTGGCTATGGTCCAAAAAAAGGTGAAGGCAGATGTTCCTCTGTACCAGCAAAGTTCACAGTGATAGGGAAATTCCTTGTGTGGGGTGAGAGTACTGACGGAAGAGTAAAGGAGAAACAGGATGGAAGGAGAGGGGAGAAGGGGCAAGGCCCCACTTACAAGGCTTTAAATAGTTGCTCTGCCTGTTCTAGGAGTTTCCCAGCATCACTAATGGGGGAGAGAATTCAAGGAAGGGACAGGAAAGGACAGGCAGGGAAGAGTGGACTCTTTAAGCCTGAGATTTTATACTCCATGGCCAGAGGCCCACTTGCCTCTATAAATGAGGTGTGCACGGAAGGTGGCAGGGAGCGGACGAAGGGTTGCTGGGTCTAGTGATGAAGACCAGAGACAATAAGGAGAATGGCAGCACTGAGTCCTGCTTGGATCCTCATGTACCATTTCCTATAATACGAGTCCCAATAACATGCACAGCATGCAGGAGGTGGCTGCGTACCAAGGCGGACGCTTTTAAAAATAAACCTTAATTAGTCCCTGGGACTCACTGAAACGAATTTTTAGAAGCAAATCACCTAGTCTGATCCTAACCTTGCCAGACATTTTGTTTTTTCAAAAGTATCCCAAGCTACCCTGCCTAAATCAAAACATGCTTATTCACTCCACATTGCTTCCAATCGAGGGCCAGGGAGCTACATTTTAAGGCTTGCACCTCAAAGAGTACTGGCCTGGGCTGAAGCAAAAGCCTGGGTCTTGGACCTGCTCAGTTCCTGATGATAAAGCAAAGTGGTGTCTAGAAGGAAAGAGGGGGTGTGAGGACTGGGCGGAGGCCGAGGCAGTTCCTTGGTAGTTTGTCCTGAAACCCTAGTGGAAAAGCCAGCATGAGGCACCGCTGACAAAAGTGCCCAGAAACTACTGGCTGCATGTGTAGAAGTTAACAGTAAAGAGGTAGAAGTGTGTTTCTGAATCAGACTGGAGGTGTCTCATGAGGGTCCCACATTGGTGGTCCCTGAGCTGCCTCCCTTCTGTGAGTGGTGAGAGTAAAGCCCGTGCGGAACTGAGAAATGAAGCAGGGATGGGGTTCGGCTGGGCAAGGGCTGTGCTTTCTGTGGCAGGGAGCCCCACAAGCCAGAAGAGTGAGTCATCTGTTGCGAGAAACCCTGCTAAGTATTGGGGGCAAATTGAGGGGGGGCCACAAGAGGAAGGTGGGATTACTTTGATGGGGAGCAGAGAGGCCTATGCACAGTGGCCCTGAGTCCACTGTAACTACAAAGTAGAGGAATGGGGAGACTGTGGATAAGAACAAAGGTTGGTATGGGAGCCAATGACGTACCCACAGGTTAGGACTCAACTATCTGCCCAGCCCTAACTTCCTGAAGACTGTTCTTGCAACAATTCCACAACTTCCTGGAAAAGGGACAAGCAGGAGAGACACATCAGGGGTTCATACCCTCTCCTTTGCTAGCCAACCAGCTTAGAACCCGAGTCCCTCCTTCCAAGACTAAGGATAACAGCTCATGATGTTTGGGGTGGGGGCTGGGGAATGGGGGCGATAGAAGTGGGCATGCCTTTCATTTCTTGCCCTCTCCTATTCAAGAGGAGGAGGAGGGCTCATGATGTACTTGGAGAAAAACAGAATTGCAGACCTGTGAGAAACCTGCTCCAATCTTCTTGCCTGTCTCGCAGACACTGCCGAGGAAGGCAGGAACAGATAGTCATGGAAGATGGCAGAGACTGAAGCAGTCCAAAGTCAGTTTATTTCCCCACAGGGGAAAAATGTGACCTCAAGTGAAGAGAAGTCAGTGAGACCCGACTCCGCCTTGTAAACAGGGCTCCAGTTAACACCGGGTACCAAATGGTTCCGGCTGGTGCCAACTGGACTGGACTGGTGGGAATGAATTCACGGCGTGTAAACAATGTTCACTGCAATCATTCTAAGGCTAACAGCTTGGCAAGGGAGGTGAAATGGTGTGTCTGAGGCGACTGTGTAAACGGTACCGTTGCTGGACAACACTGACTGGAAATGGAGGTGCTGCTACAGGAGGGACGGGGCTGGTGGGCAGGACAGAGGCCCTCTCTCCTGCCTATTGGTGGGAAGCAGGCGACGGAGCCAAGTGACCCTTTGCAGCAGGGCCTGACCAACTGCCGTGGGGTCTGCAGGTTGGGACCAGAAGGCGGGCTTCTTGGGCTATTTCTCTCGAGGTCATCCAAAGTGAAACCCTTTGTGTCTCCAAGAGGCCTCCCCCTTCTCCAAAGAGGAGGAGGTCTGACACTTTGGAGAGGGAGAGGGCGAAGTGTGGCTCCCGATTCAGATCAAAAAAAGTAAAAGTAAAAATACCTGAAGTTCTATGGTATGAGATCTTTTCATGGGGTTGGGGCTCAAGGCTCCTCCTAGAACTGATCCTGGAGCTTGAGCCCCCAAACCAAGTGCTCCATACAGATACTGGAATTTTTTTCTTTTTGAACCCAGCTCTGAAAGCTCAGCTGCCTTCATGGGAGATGCAGATGGGGTGGGTACAGAGGCTCCCTGACAGAGCCTAAGACTGGGCTGAGGGCCTCCTTGGGGGCTACTGGAATGCCTGGTGGAAACGAGGCAGGGTGGTGGTGCTCAGGCCAGAGGTGAAGACAGGAGGCAAGGAGTGCAGAGGTCCAAAGTTCAGTGGTCCGCCAGCTCCCGGGGAATCTTGAGGCTGAGCTTGCAAAGTGGTGAGTAAGGGCTGTGCCTCGGCCTGGGAGTAGCCCATGACCAGGCCTCCAGTGGCCCCGGGTGGGTTACACGGGGGTAGGTTGAGTGGAAGAAAGCCCAGTAAGTGGGAGAAGTCCACATTAGCAGCGCAGAGGGCCTCAGAGAGGTTGGCGGGGCTCTTGGTGAGCAGTGCTTCATCTAGGAGGGCCGCAGCTGCCGCCGGCTGAGGTGAGGCGGGCTGGGGTTCAGCGGACGAGAGAGACAGGCTTCCAGGAAGCTCCGCCAGAAAACTATCCACCTCCACTTTGGGCAATTTGTCGGGCAAGTATGAGGTAGATCCAAGCTGGTATTTTGGAGGAAGCTGAGCTGGGGAAGAGATAGGTGAGGATTCCAGGGGGTAGCTCATACCCATGGGCAGCGTGTTGTGCACCAGGGAGTGTGGCATGCCCGTGCTGGGCATGGTAGGGATGTGGGCGCCATACATGCCCATGGGCAACATGCCAGGGAAGGCCTTGGCCCCCATCACGTCCCGAGAGGCCATGCATAGCACAGGGCTCAGCTCTTCCTTCACACTGACTGTGGAGCTGCAGCTGAGGAGGCCTAACATGTCCACTGGCTCTGTCTTGATTTTGAGCAACTCCTGCGAGTGGCTCTTCTTGACATGACGTGTCAGGTGGTCCTTGCGGCCAAACCGCTGGGCACAGTACTGGCACAGGAAGTCCTTCCGGCCTGTGTGCACCACCAGGTGCCGCCGCACATCCTTACGAGTATAGAATCGCCGGTCACAGTGGTCACAGGGGTGCTTCTTCTCCTTGGCACCACCTGCTACTCGGCGTGAGTGGGCCTTCAGGTGCTCTAGCAGGGCCTGGGTACTCTCAAAGGTCTGCAGGCACACCTTGCAGCTGAGGTCACCGCTGCTGGCGGCATGCATAGCCAGGTGGCGCCGGTAGCCTAGCTTCGTATTGTAATTCTTACCGCACTCAGAACAGTGAAGGGCCTCTTTGTTGGGGTCATGGGTCTGCAGGTGGTTCCGCAGATGGTCCTTGCGGTGAAACATCTTATCACAGTACATACACTGGTGGGGTTTCTGGGCTGAGTGGGTGGCCATGTGCCTGGGGGTAGGGATGGAGGATAGAGGAGAAAGAAAGGAGATCACAAAGGCTGGCCAGACAACTGAGGTGTCCATTAACAGGGAAGTAGATACAAAAATTATGGTAGAGACACGCAACGGAATACTATGCCAACTATATTCTATAGATATCCTCACCCACCTGCAAAATCACATATGTACTCCTAGTCTTTGCAGCACTGTTTGTAGTAGTAAAAAATCAGCAACAATCTAAACGTCCATCAATAGGGAATCGGTGAAATAAATCGTAAGTTCAAAAAATGACTCAAATAAAAAAAAAAAAAGGCAGCTTTATATGTACCCACGGGGAACAAACTCCTAGGATACAATGAAGTGGTAAAAAGCAGTGGGACAGGACAGTGCATGCAGAATGGTACTACGCATAAGAAAAGAGGGAAAACAGATGTATGTTTGCTTGTATGTGCTTAAAAATATTTCTGGAGGGATATATAAGAAACTAACACTGGTTCCTTATGGGGAAAAGAGATAGGGAAGCTTATGGGTTTGATGGACAATTTCCATTTATACCTTTTGACACCTTGTGAATTTTATGTGAACGTATTTCCTTTTCAAAAAATTATATTTAAAAAATTTTAAATGACACCATAAAAGAAAATTGAAAAGAAAAAATCTAAACTTCTCTACCTGGAACAATCCCAAAACATAATGAGGGGTTAAATCAAAACAGGAAGTTCAGTTTGGTGTGTGTAATCTAATCCCTTGTGAAAATAAAAAGGGAAGGGAATACATATTTCAATGTCTTAGCATGGATACACAAGAAACTGACCCCATTGGATACCTCTGGCGAGAATGGTAGCTTCCAGCATAAGGACAATGCATTTTTCACTGAATGCTCATTTGTACCATTTAAAGTGTTTGCCGTGTAGGGGCGCCTGGGTGGCGCAGTCGGTTAAGCGTCCGACTTCAGCCAGGTCACGATCTCGCGGTCCGTGAGTTCGAGCCCCGCGTCAGGCTCTGGGCTGATGGCTCAGAGCCTGGAGCCTGTTTTCGATTCTGTGTCTCCCTCTCTCTCTGCCCCTCCCCCGTTCATGCTCTGTCTCTCTCTGTCCCCAAAATAAATAAACGTTGAAAAAAAATAAATAAATAAAGTGTTTGCTGTGTAAACCAGCAACATTTAAAAAAGTGTTCCCATGGTATAGTACCTCAGTGTTCCTTGGTTTACCTGCTCCCATCTGGAGGGACAGGAGCTCAGAGTGCAGGAGTTACAATCCAGAGCTCTACGGGACTTTCAGAATCAACTCAGTAAGACTTCGAGGACCCACCATCTGCCAGGCCCTGTGTGAGTTGTCATTAACCTTGTTCTCCACAAGAGGCTGAAGCACAGGACAGCCCCACCCACGTCAGTAAGTGGCAGAAACTGAATTTGAACACAGTCCTTGAAACCTGGGTTCACTCAGGTATACCACAGCTGTCTCTAGTATAGCACCCAGTGATCCTTCCTACCTGGAAGGTATCAAACGCAGCCATTACCCTCAGGCTACGTGTGAGTGCTCACACCACCAAGAGCTACTATTAACCTCCTGTGACATATCAGACACGGTAACGTACGAGAGGGAGGTGTTGATGGACCCACAGTCCATTTTCCTCATTTTACAAGTGAGGAAACGAAGGCACTAAGAGGTTTAGTGACTCGCCTAAGCTCACGCAGTGACTAAGGTTGGAGTCAGAGCTCCTGCCTCCCAGACCCTATAGGACCTTTCCTGTAGCCTCTTGCAGACACCCAGATTGTCACTAAGGAAGCCTAAGAGGATGGCCCCAACTGGAGTCCACCTCAGACACAGGAGCACACAGTTATCAAAGCATTCCTGAGGACCACAGAACTGTCATGAGGGCAATCCTGGTCACGCTGCCCTATTACCTGCTTTAGTTCCTTCCTATCAACTGTTTTCCAGACAAGAACTGAGGCTTTCTTTGGTCATCTTGTTCATGCATTTACTTGTCTGCGGTCTGTCCCCACTATTAAGATAGACTCAAGGAGCACCCCCATCTGGCTCACCACTCTGTCCAGGGCACTTAACACCATGTGTGGTATGCAGCAGGAGCTCAATAAATTATAGTTGGCTAGATGAGTGGATGAAGCAGTGTGCATCAGGCAGTCTATCTCATTTGTAAAGGGCATATTCCTGTTCCTCTGATGGAAAGGCAAGGATAAAGTCAAAATCACTTCGGGACAGGCACCCCTCCCTTCCAAGCTGCTCTGCCATATCTACTTTATACTAGCACTTTCACATTCTATTTCACTTTATGTAGGGCTCTTGGGCTTAAAGTTTCAGGAAAGCTGCTGACCGAGAGGACACCAGAGATTCCACAGAGACGGAAGTAATCATGTGAGTAGCAGGCTGGTTCAGAAGAGGCACTGCAGGACCAAAGATGCTATGGGACTTTGGGTAAGTTACTACCCCACTCTGAGCCTCCACTTTAAAATTTACAGATGGGACCAGAGGGTCTCCTTTTCCTTCTCAAGTTAAGACTGATTTCTAATTTCTGGCTAACATTATCTGGCATTACCTGGCAAAGGTGGGGAGAGTAGTACTGAAAACATCGTTTAATCTAGTTTGTTCATGACGGTCTGATATTTCCCCATCAGAGTCTAGTGTCTGAATACAAATACCACCGGTAGCTTTTAGTGAGGGATTTCAAATTGTTGGTGTTCAGGGTACACTTATGGGCCAATAAACGTCTACTCTTCTGTCACAGATAAAGCCTCCCACTCAGTGGAGTCTTTCTGGCTTTGTCCTCTGGGAACCTCAGGGCAGGAAGAGGTATGGGAGCATCACCTACCTATACAGCTTGTACTTGGAGGCAAAAGCCTTGCCACAGTGCAGCTGAGGGCAGCTATACGGTCTCTGCTCTGGATGGGGGAGGCTGTGAGGCCTCAGCTTCTCCCCATTTGAGAAGGGCGTCCCCGAGATTTCGCATTGGCACTTCACTTGACTCTCCGCCTCCCGGCCCCGAGGCCTGGGAACTAGTTTCCAGCCCACTTCCTCCTCCTGCTTTGCATCTTGAATCCAGGGGGGGACGCTGGTGAAAAATGTGGTCATGGCAAGACTAATGGCGAAGGGCCATGTTATTCAGAAAGCCTCCCCATCAGCTCCACACGGGCTCTCTGCTCTGTCACAGCCTCCAACGCAGCAGCCTTCAGAAAACAATCTCTTCACCTGAAACATCAGAACACCTGGTGTTAGGGAGCCCAATACCATGAAAACATGGGCTCTGGAGGCAGACAGATCCCGTTCCGATCCCAGCCCTTCCACTTCAAAGCCACGTGACTTTCAGCCAATTACTTCCCTGAGCTATCTCATTTACAAAATGAGTTTAATAATCTCCTAAATCATAAGGATATTTCGAGGATTAAATGAGATAATGAATACACAGTATTCAGCAGAAGGCTGGGCACCTAATAAGTGCTTAATGGTAACTATTATTACTAGTTCTACCTAGGCTAATAAGAAACGAGATAATCTAAGGAAGTAAAAGCCCTAAACTCCAAATATTCTCTTCCGACTTCACTTTGATATCCTTTCCACTAAATTTAGAGATGGCAGCTCCTCCTCCTTCTCCTCCTCCCCCACTACTTTCCACAATTCTCCTCCTCACGAAGGTGCTAAAGAGCAATAAAATGCCCAAAAGGCAACAGAGAAGGAAGGAGAAGCTTTTGCTTAGGAAATTTACACCCTGGAAGGACAGCCCCTGAGCCAGATGTGTTTCTCAGTAGCACATCAATAAGAGGTTCTGCCTGAGGAGGCAACAGCAGACTCAGCATTTCTCCTAAACCAGTCCTGGTCCCATCCCACCTTCCACCACCTCTCTGGGTCTCCCAGGCCATGCTTCTTTAGCAAAGCCGTCCAACACGCCACGTGCCGAGCAGCCCCTCCTGCAGACCTTTGTAGCACACATACATTTCTCCATTATGAGCAGGAAGCATACTAGCATTAGAACTCCTCCACCAAATTGATTCTTTGAAGGCTCAGATCACAGTTCTTTCATTTCCATACACTTAGCATCTAGAAAAGGATTCTCAACTTTCTTACCGTTCGATGAGTAAATTAGTCACTGAATGCAAGTTGATGCAAGGCTCACTTATGCTCACAAAGTTCTGGTTTAAACTGGTGTCACAGCTCTTCCAAAGTGGGGAGCCAATACCTTGAAGTCTGATCCTCTCTCTTGTTGAGGCAGGGGGAGGGGAGGGGTGTGGGAAAGGGGAAAACTGGAGCAAAGACGACAGAACTTTTCTCCTGACATTAATTCAGAGAGGATGGAGATTACTGTACTGACTCTCCAAAGGGGGACAACAGACCCACATTCACACTAATAAGATTACCAACTGCAAAGCAACTTGCTACAACAGGGGGATTCCTTTTGAAGAAGTCATGCCAAAATTTGGTCATGAGGCTTTCCCATGTGAAGGGAGCAAAGGACAGTGGGGACTGTCCACGAGAATCTGGGGAGGGCTCCAACCGCACAAACAGCTGTGGGCCACAGAATGCTTGCTCAGCTCATTAGCACCTGCTGCTTACAGTGACCATTCATCTAACAGACTGGCGGTGAACGAGATGATGGGATCAGCGGGTTCATGCCCCAGAGAGCTTTGCTCATCATTAACGTGAGCTACGTCCTGTTCAGGAACCATTCCTCTTGTTGAAGAAACAGTGCAGTGTAATATGATAAACATTTCCCCATCACGAGTGGGGAGATCTACCCAGAAAGATCTGCACAAAGGTGGCTGCATTTTGCATGAGTCACATGCCGGGGAGGGGTAGGCAGTGCTAAAAAGTAGTCCCACTTGAGCCTTCGAGTCATCGTGGCATATCTGCCTGCTTCACTATAAATCTCCAAGGCCTCTGATGTCTGCCTTTCATGGGTTAAGTCCCTCCTTCTCAAGGGTGGAATCACCTGTTTATAAAACCAGCGATTACTATGCTACCTTGGAATCGGGCAGAGAGCAAGCGTGAATTCGAACATCTACTTTGGAGGGAATTTACCCCACCCTCAAAGTCAAGTTCTGCTCCCCGCTGCTATCTAAAACCGTGCATCTCAGCCTCTGAAAAGCTGGGAACGGCAGCCAGAGGGAAGCAGGTCGCATCACTTTGGCCGACACGAGAGGGGAGCCTAGCCCTGGAAATTCCACACAAACTCAGAAAGAGAACAGTACGTCCCCCACCTCCCACACATACACCTCTTCTGTTCTCCTGAACAAGCACAAACAAGACAGAGCAGTTTAGTATGCCGCTTCTGAAAGAGTGAGTAATGGGCTTCTAGGAAAGAGGCTGGTGGTGGCTAAGGAGAGCTCAAGAGGTTGTAATGACAGAACCAAAGGAGGGAGGCAGCCATGTGCTTGCCTTGATCTGCGTTTAATGGGGCTATGGCCTTAAAAAGAAAACAGCCAACACCCTGATCCTATTCCCCCTATCCTTTCAAAAAGGCACAGGGGAAGCCCTCACCCATAGTCACCGACAGGCTGCTGCCGGTGTTACCTTAGGAACCTTTTGGGAATCTAGTCTCTCTCCCTCTGTCCTTTGTCTGCAAAGTCCTCTCCTCTAGGAAAATTCCTGGGCCTCTCTCCTTCAGACTTCCTGGGCAAAACTGAAAGAATCCTGCTTCTCTTTCAAAGCCGCTCTTCTGGTCTCACACTCTAACCTTAACAACTGTAGAGAAGCTGACGGAACCTGTTCCCATAAAACAAACACAATCAATCCCTCCCAGTTACTGGTATAACTCGGTGTATTTTCATCCAAAGATCGCTTCTGGCGCCTGATCTCAAGAGGGAGGTAGTGCGGAAAGAACCTTGGACTTGCTATCCGAAGAGCTGCCACTTACTGGCTGTGAAAGCAGGCGCAGGTTACTTTGTTTCTCTGAATCTCAGATTCCTCAGTTTCTAAGATAAAGACGTCTTCTCCTTACCTAGAATGGTCTCACAGAGGACGAAGCGTCTGACACAGTGTGCGCACACATGCAGTGCCGTCTACACTGTGTCTGCCTCTTTTCCGCACAGGGCCCGAGCAGTACTTCTTTTTTTTCCCCCTTTAATGTTACTTCTCAGGCCTCTGAGTGAGTTTCCTTCCCTTCACATCGCCCCAGAACGCAGCCTTCCCCTTTTCCCTCGCCATCAGCCGCCAGCACATCCCCTCGAGCCAGTCGCCCTTGTGCTCCCTTCCTCCAGCACCGTATCCCGTATCCCGGGCCGGAGCTCTCTCTCTGAGTCCCTTCTGTTACTAAGGCTCCGCGCCCCAAACACAAGTGCTTTCTAAAAACTCCCGAAGGCCCTCTTTGGCAGCGGAAAGGAGACAAACTGCTCTCCAGTCTGTCTGTCCTGCTGTGTGCCATGATGCCTGCTGCCCTCTGACGAAACTATAGTTTTTATGGTGTTACATCATCTCTATAGAAACTGCGTTCTTTCTCCATTATTAGCCTGTTTCCTCATCTGTAAAGCTAAAAATACTTACCTCACAGGCTTGTTGTGAGGATTATTTTAGTCAGGTATGCAAAGGGCTCAACATAGGGCTTGGCTTGCTGTAAGTCCCCAACAAAAGGCAGCTATTATCTTTGCCTTTGTACTGAGTTGCACGTTCCCACCTTCTGCTGCCACAATAAATTGTCCCAACCCTCCCCAAACCCTGGAGAAGCAGCCCCCCTGCAGCAAGGAAAGCGTTAATCTCTAAGTGTTCTTAACTAGAGAGACCCATAGAGGATTAACAGCTCCACTCCAGTGACTACCCTAAAATAGCTTTTATCCCTCCTGCCCAAGAGCTACTTGGGGATCTGAAGAACTCAATTCAACACCTGCCCAGGAGGAAACGTACCCGGGAACACACCCTGGAACGTTCTTTAGGGTGGACAGACTCTTCCCTTAAGCAGAGCCCAAAATAGCAACTGGGAAATTATAAATAGACCAAGAAAAAAAAAACCCAGGTCTTGACCCCAGCACCAGAAACAAATCCAAAAGACACACCGACTGGCTGGAAAACAGTGAGAAAGGGGAAATGAGCATAGCTGCCCCCCTCACTCACTCTCTCACACACACTCCAGAGTGGTGGGAGAATTAAATTACAGGGAGGCTGGAGAGTCTCAATGACTTGCATCATTCCAAGAGACATCAAACAGGATTAGCAGGGGTTGGATTTACTCTCGGGCTGCTAGTTCTTCTGTCACTGTAGATGGGCCCTCTTCGGAGTCCCTTTGATTCACTATTTCCTCTGAATCCTGCTGCCTCCCACTCCTGCGGAGGCCTTGAGCAAATGGCTGCAGCTCACTACAGCCCCATTTTCATTAAGAGGAAACCTGGTTGGACACCCCCTAGTATTCCCAACCCCCCCCCCCCACGCAATCTAGTGGCCTCACCTTGGGGGGCAGGGTTAGAAATCCAAGGCCAGACTCTATCACAGTCCCAAGCTAGCAAGATGGAAAAACACACAAGCCAGGAGATGGGCTACTCGTGCAGGTGAAAGCACCAGCAACTTCCCCCCCCCCCCCACACCTCCCCAGTTGTCCCCTCATCTTCCACCTTACAGGTCCCTTTCTCCCACCAAGCTGGGGCCATAGCAGGGGACTGGATTTGCAGGGAGTAACCAGGCTCCTCCGGCAGCTTCTAGACCACTCCACTGTGTGGTGGGAAAGGTTAAACTCCCCGGGAGCTGGGAGAGATGGGAGTGGACGCCTGCCGGAGAAGGGAGAAGGCACAGAAATTCAGGGAGAAGTCTGGAGGAGGTCTCAGGGATGGGAAGGAAGGGCAAGTGTAATAAAGAATCATTAGCAACTTAACTGGGTCTCTAAGGGACCTCCCCCCCGGCCAAAAGAAAGAAAGAAAGAAAGAAAGAAAGAAAGAAAGAAAGAAAGAAAGATGGGTTATAAAGCCTGGAGGATTCCAGGGATTGAAGATAGAAGTGAATTCTCTGAATTTCAATGGTCTCAAAACGGGTAACCAAATAGATGATAAGGTTTGGAAGTGCAGTCACTGAGGAAGGAATTATAGGTAGGGCTTATCTGGGTTCTCCAGAACCAGGTATTTGAGGTAAGTCTCAAAATGGGCTATGCGGTTCTGGAAAACGAAACAGAGAGTAAAAAGCGACTATTTGGAGCAGGAAAGGGGGTTATGTGGGTCCGAGTAGGCGTGTCTGAGGGGAGGGAGCAGGTGCAGCTTATCTGCGTCCCCCAGACCCGGGTCCCTGGTAAGGTCAGCAGCGCGTTATCTGGGTCTCCAGGGAGCCTGGGGGTCAAGAGTAGGGGACCCTCAGGGCTGCGTCTCCAGGTCTCGGTAGGGAGGGAGCCAGTGGGGTTTCTTCCGGTCCCCCAACCCAGGTATCGGTTCCAGGGAGAGATTTCGTCACCCTGGGGCCTATCTGGGCCCGAACTGGCGTGGAGGGGGCCCCCGGTCGGGGGTGTAGGCGACCGCGCCGTGGGGCCCGAGAGGCGCCGCCGCTCCGGGTGTCGGGTGCGCGGGCGCAGCGAGACGGCCTCCCGCCCCGCTCCCCGCCGTCCCCCGGGGCCCTTGCCGGCACTCACCGCGCTCGGGGCCCCGCGCCGCGGGCCGGGCCGCGCTCGGGCTCCGCCAGGCCCGCTCAGGCCCCGGTAGTGGCGGCGGTCGGGCCATTGTGCGGTGCATTGTGGGAGCCGCGCGAGCGGGCGCTCGGGCCGTGGAGGGGGCGGTGCCGCGGGCTCTCTATGGTCCCGCCCGCCCGCCGGCTAGAGAGGCCGGGGCGGTGCGCGGGCGGCGCGCGATGACCGCCGGGAGCGGGGCGGACGCTCGCGCCCCTCCTTCTGTCCCCGCCTGTGGGCTACCCCGCGCTCGGGCTCCGGAGCCGTCATGGGCGCCGCCGCGTGGGCACCGTCGCCCCTGCTGCTGCGTGTGTCTCTCCTGATTCTGATTCTGCCGCTCCCGGGGCTGCCCGCGGGCTCCTGGGACCCGGCCGGTTACCTGCTCTACTGCCCATGCATGGGTAAGGCCTCCCGAGCCCTCTGCTCAAATAGGGAAACTGAGGCCCAGAGAGGAGAAGGCCCTCTTCTGAGGCACTCAGAGATACCTTGACATGTCCAGGACAGAAACCCAGCGCAGGGCATGGCCTGCTCCTCGCCTCCCTACCCCAGTTGCAGTGGCCTTGAGGGACCTCTGTGTCCAGCCTTCCAATGTGGCAGATGAGGAAACTGAAGCCGGAAGAGGTGATGTGTCTTGTGCAAGGTCTAAGCCATCCCAGAGTTCAGTAAATGGAGTTTGCTGGGGCAGGACTTGATATGACTGACTCAACGTTGGCTCTGGACGATTTTTTCACCAACCAATAGTATTTATAGGACCCTTACTCTGTGTCCAGCCCTGTTTTCTGCTCTGCGGATACAGCAGTGATAAGCTAGAAAACGCCGTGCCCCTGTAGAACCTTCATTTTAGCGGGGGAAAGACAGACGATAAAAGATACACATAAAAAATAAGTAACTATGTGGAGTATCATAGAAGAGGATGAACACCGTGGGAAAATAAAATAGAGAAGAGCAAGGGGGAATCTAAAAGCTGGCTGAGGGGTGCAATTTAAATGGGGTGGTGGATCGTCATCGTAGAAGTCATTTCTTTTTCAGACCCTGCAGATCTTGATGATTTGGCTCTCTGCGCATCATTACCACCACTCCCTTCTCCCCAGGTCCTCCAGCTGCAGCCACTCTTTATTCCCTTTCTGTTTTTCCACACATAATCAGGTCCTGAAGCCTGTGCTATTCCCTCTGCCTGGAACACCTTCCCCTTCACTTCTGCCAGATCAACTCCTTCCCATTCTTAGGTCGCATCTTAAATGTCACCAGAAAGGGCTTCGCTGACCTCGATGCAAATAATCTCCACTTTATTGTCTATCAATCACCAAACTTTTTCTGTCTTGAAATCATCAGAATGTGTCACTGTATACTTGTTTACATGTTTAATGTCTCTATAGCTGGACTGTGATTGCCTCGAAGGCAGAGACCTTATCCTTCTTGCTCAATCCCGTATTCCAGTACCAAGCAGAGAGCCTGGCACATTGTGGCGTCTCTCTATTTGTGGAATGAATGAATGGATGTCATGCTAGGGACAAGGAAAAGAATCAGATAGGGTCCTCACCCCAGGCCCCCAAGGTATTTACAGGCTGAAGACACAGCCAGTACAAAGGCCAGGAAGTGAGAAAGGACATTTGAGGAAAAGTGAAGAACCGGAAATAACTCCAGTCTGAGGTGGGAGGCAGAGGAGGGGATTCAGGATAGCAGAGGATTGGTGAAAGGATCCCAGTGAATGAGGCACTGGAGTTGCCCCTTTCACACACAAGTGAGTGGAGATAGAGGTGGAAAGGCAATCCTGGATAAGAGAACCCCAGGAGCAAAGGCATGGGGTGAGGATGGAAAGTGTAGAGCATGTTTGGGAACACCAAGGCACCTGGAAGGTCTGAGGCAGAGGGGTAGGACCTAAGGGCCTTGATTGTCAGACCCAGGAGTCCACACCTGGATCCTATGCTGCCAGCTCCCCTGGCTCTCCTTGGTGTCCCGGTCCTCCTCACCCCTGGCTCTGCATCCTTTCTGGACCCTGCATGCCCCATGCCCTCCATGCCCCAGGCCTCACCTCAACCACCATATACCATCCAGGGCGCTTCGGGAACCAGGCCGATCACTTCTTGGGCTCCCTGGCTTTTGCAAAGCTGTTGAACCGCACCTTGGCTGTACCCCCTTGGATTGAGTACCAGCATCACAAGCCTCCCTTCACCAATGTGAGTACCTCCCACTGACCTTAGCCCTTGTCCATCTTACCCCAATCCTGCTTACCTCCTCCTGACCCCAAGTCCTTCTCTGGGCTTTACCTCCCACTCCTCTGAGCCTGCCCTGCTCCCCACCCAGAACTGTCTTCCCTGGCTACCTGGCTAACACTTATCCAGTGCCTTCGGTCTGCCAGGCACTGTCCTGAGCACTGCAGGAGGACTAGCTCTTTTCTCCCTCGTTACATGCCTATGAGGAAACAGGTTCCCAGAGGTTAGGTAACTTGCCCAAAGTCACACGGCTTATAAGTAGTGTAAGCTGGAACTCAAGCTCATGTCCGTCTGACTCCAGAGCCTGTGATAGGAACTTAAAGCTCCATTTCCACCCCTGATTGGTCCCAGCCTCTGGGCATCCCATTAGTCAAAGGGTGATGGATGCTAGTGTCAGTCTGAAGGAGAAACTGAGGCACAGGTTAGTTAATAATGTGTCCAAGGCCATAAACCCAGGCGGTCTGGCTCCAGAGCTGCCTCACCCCATCACAGTGATACTCAACAGCCTCTAATTCCTTGCTTTTTATTTGTGTCTTCCACTGATCCTATGTCTGTCTTTGTTCACACTGTGTCCCCCAGAGTCTGGCAGTAGGGATTGAATTAATCTGATGAACTGACTTTAAAAGTTTTTAATAAACTTTAAAAAACGATATTTAGTATGTACAAAACACTGTATTTCATTCTTACAGCTTTTTCTCTGCGTAGGTTTTATTTATTTTTATTTTTTTCTTCTGCATGCCTATATTTAGAGAGGTTTTTATCAGAAGTTAAAAGCCAGAGTACCTGAGATCATAGTTTGGCTTTGCCACTTACTGGCTGTGTAGACTGGACAGAGTACTTACTTGATCTCTTTGTGCTCAGTTTCCTCATCCTTAAAAGAGGCTGATAGTAATTGTGGCCACCTCCCATAATGAGTGAGTGATTGTAGCATGCCTTGAACATTGTATGCCTCTCTTAGAATCAACTAAGTTCATAGGGGCGCCTGGGTGGCTCAGTCAGTTAAGCGTCCAACTTCGGCTCAGGTCATGATCTCGCGGTTTGTGAGTTGAGCCCCACGTTGGGCTCTGCGCTGACAGCTCAAAACCTGGAGCCTGCTTCAGATTCTGTGTCTCCCTCTCTCTCTGCCCCTCCCCCGCTTGTGCTCTGTCTCTCAAAAATGAATAAATGTAAAAAAATTAAAAAAGAATCAACTAAGTTCATCAACGCAAAGTGTGTAGGACATAGGAAGTCCTCAGTAACTGGGAGCCACTGATGTGCTGATTTTTTGCACTCAGTGTTATAGTTTAGACATTGTCTGTTCATCTCACTCTGGCTTGTTTTCTTTCTCTGGCTTCGTCTTCTCAGCCAAAAATCTTTCTGAGTCTCTACTTCTTGCTTTTTTTGGGTTACTCAACCCGTCCAATTACTCTCCTCTTCCCCACTGGGGCTGTTCTCACAGAGGTCACCAGGGACCTCAGAATTGCCAAATCTAGGTGTCATTTCTCAGTCTTTCCCTCAGCTATTCTCCTGGTGACACCTGGTCCTGTGAGCCTTTCTCCTTCCTGAACGTCCCTACTCTCCTGTCTTCTAAGACACAGCCTATTCCTGCTTTAGCCCTGACCTCTCAGCATTTTCCTCTTTGTGTTGTATTGGAGGCTTTTCTCTCTCCACTCACTGTTTAAATATTAGTGTGTCTCCTCCTCCTGTTTGGGTATTAGCTCTGTGACCTCAGTTGAGTTATCTGGATTCTGTCTGCCTGGGTTTCTTCATAAGTACATTGGAGATAGTTATATTCCTACCTCTCAGAATTAGATGAGCAAGTCCATGAAATGTGATGAGCATACTAAGTCAGCACTCAATAAATATTAGTCGCTGTTATTACCATCATTTGCTTTGTTGTAAATTTCTGTTAAATCTTGTGGCTTTCACTGTTTTCCACGTACCTCCCAACTTACCTGAGGCCCAGATCCTCCTCTGATCACAAGCCTGTGTTTCTAATTCCTAAGCCCTTGAGTCTATTTGGATGTCCCACAGATACCTCAAATTCACAAAGCCAGAACTGAACTTGGCATCTTTCCCTCACAAACCTGTGTCACCTTCTATATTCCCAGCCTTAGTTTATGTTACCTCCATTCACCTGGATACCATGTCAGGAATCTAGAAGTCATCCTGAATACCTCCTTTTACCCGCTACTTCATCTTCCTTTACCTCTCCTAACCTGTCCATGTCTTCCATCTTCACCTGGACTTATGCTCAAAAATATATGTTGAATGAGTACTTGAACAAATAAAGGGATCGTTGCAGTAGCCTCCTGATTCCTCTTCCTGCTCTAATCTTACCATCTATATGTTCTCTCCTCTGCCACTAGAGTGATCTAAGAGGCAAATCTCCTATTATTTCTGTTTAAAATCCTTCAGCAAGACCTAGTTGCTAATGGTTAAGTGCCCCAAAGTCTGTTGGAATGCCAATGGCTTGTGAAGGAAGGGTGCAGTGGTTAAATCAGCTTGGGAAATTATATTCTCAATACCCCAGCCTCCCAAACTGGAGATTCAAACTACGTATTACCATACTGCAAAGTCCTGTAGTAAAGAAATCAGCTCAACACAGTGTTTCCCAGGTCTGTATAACTCTGGAGCCTTTTGATTGCAGAACTCTTTATTCTCCTGAACTAGTGGAACATGCTTGGGAACCCTGAGCTATAGGATAAAGTCTACATCTTTATTCCATGGTGTTCTAAAAAACTTTTTTAAATCCAGAAAAATACAGAGATTAATACAGTCACCATCCATGTACTTACCACTAGAAGTGATCGTTGTTAACATTTTCTTCTTTGCTTCATCTTTCTTTTTTTTTTTTTTTTAATAAAAGAAATAAAATATTATTACAGATGAAGTTGTTAAAAGATAAAGCCTCACATGGCTCCGGAGGCTAGTCCCGCTCCCCTCCCAGTCCCAGAGGCAACCACTGTCATGGATATAGTGTCTTCAGTGTGACTCCTTCCAAGGTCTTTCTTGTACTTCTGCTGCGGCACTGAGCATCCTTGCACCCATCTCCTGATGCAAAGTGGGAGAGCTTCTCTAGGGAAAATACATAGAGGTGCAAGGAGCATTTTAAATTCTAGTAGATGCTGCAAAATTGCATTCTAAAGTGGTTGTTCCAAAACGTATACTTTGACTACCAGCCAGGTACAGCAGTCCCTGTTTCCCCACATCCTTTCCAAAAACTAAAGTTAAGTTTTTAGGTCCTGGGTGGCTCAGTCAGTTGAGCGTCTGACTATTGATTTTGGTTCAGGTTTCACGGTTCAGAATATTGAGCCCCATGTTGGGCTCTGAGCTGATAACATGGAGCCTGCTGGGAATTCTCTTTCTCTCAAATAAATAAACGTGAAAAAAAAATTTTAATAAAGCTTTTTAAAAATGTTTATTTATTTATTTTTGAGAGAGAGAGAGCACAAGCTGGGGAGGGGCAGAGAAAGAGGGAGACACAGAATCCAAAGCAGGCTCTAGGCTCTGAGCAAATTACTGTATTTGCCCAGAGCCCCACACGGGGCTCAAACTCACAAACCGTGAGACCTGAGCTGGAGTCAGATGGTTAACCAACTTAGCCACTCAGGAGCCCCTAAAGTTAAGCTTTTAAATCTTTGCTGGTCTAATGAGTGAGAAGTGGTCTTGTAATTGCAATTTGTTTTTTTCTAATTACTAGTGAGTTTGTATATCTTTTGAGTGTATTGGCTATTTGGGTTTTCTTTGCTGTGTAAGTTGTTCACTCCTCTCCTTTGCTCACATTTTCTCTTACAGCCTATGTCTTTTTTCATCTAGATCAGCAAGCATTTTTGAACACAAGGGGTGTTACTATTTCTTTGTTAGTTTGCAGATAAATTCTCCCAGCCTGTTTCCGTTCTAAGTTTGGTGTCCTTTCCTAAAAGTTTTTCATTGGCTCACAGTCTGAGTTATCTGGGTCTTGGATGCATGCTTTTATTAAATGTCTTTAAAAGAGCCACTAGGATACTGAAGAGGGACCTCTGCCTCTCCTTTTCCACCTTTTCCTGTAGCTCCATGTGTCTTACCAGAAGTACTTCAAGCTGGAGCCCCTCCAGGCCTACCATCGGGTCATCAGCCTGGAGGACTTTATGGAGAAGCTGGCACCCACTCATTGGCCCCCTGAGAGGCGAGTGGCATACTGCTTTGAGGTGGCAGCCCAGCGAAGCCCTGATAAGAAGACGTGCCCCATGAAGGTGGGTCTGGGGGACCCTTTATGCCTGTTCCACGTCCTCTAGGCCCCTGAGACGCTGTGATGGCAATATGTGGGGGATGGCACTAGAAGGGCTTAGAGTAGAAAGATGGAGATTTAAGTCCCATTTGTGACATTTGTCAGCAGTGTCACTTTGGGCAGAGTTCCTTGATTCCCTTGAGACTTTATTTTACCAGCGAAATAAAGACACCAATCCCTGCTCTGTCTCACTCATAAATGTCATGAGGGTCAGGTGTAAGAGTGCTTGTAAACTGTGAAGTGCCACATCAGTAATAATACCTAATACCCATATGGCACTTACTACGTGCCAGGTACCATGCTTAGAGCTTTACACATGTTAACCCAGTTACTCCTCAAACTGCTCCACTAGGGAAGTACGATTAATATCCCCATTTTATAGACAGGACATGAGTGTAACACAAAGAGGTTTGGTATTTTCCCCAGGGTTACATTAGCAAACAAGTGGTGGAGCTGGGATTCAGCCCCAGGTGATTTGGCTCCATTGTCCACCCTCTTAACTTGTATACTTTCCTGCCTTTCAGTGGGTAAATAAGAAGCTGTCATATTTTATCAGGAGAAATTTATAATTTTCTGGCACTTTGGGAATAAGACAATCCCCAGTATGTCTGTAGGTGCTTATGCTAAAGTCTGGGGAGGGTGGTTGGAGGAGCCACAAAACTTGAGAAAGGAAGACTTGGCTTACAGCCCCAGCACTGGCCTCACCTTGGACAAGTGTTTTACCCTGTCTGGACCCTGGTTTCCATCTTGAAAATACAGGCATTGAGGGGCACCCAGGTGGCTCAGTCAGTTGAGCTTGATTTCAGCTCAGGACGTGATCTCACACATGGTTCATGAGAGTGAGCCCCATATCTGGCTGTGCTCTGACAGCCTGGAGGCCGCTTGGGATTCTCTCTCCCTTTCTTTCTGCGCCACTTT
Organism: Prionailurus viverrinus; assembly: GCF_022837055.1. Taxonomy (NCBI): domain Eukaryota; kingdom Metazoa; phylum Chordata; class Mammalia; order Carnivora; family Felidae; genus Prionailurus; species Prionailurus viverrinus. The sequence continues at coordinate 26,671,352 of NC_062563.1, read as the reverse complement.
CTCTCTTCCTCTCTCTTAAAATAAATTTAAAAAGCATTTAAAAGAAAAGAAGAAGGGCGTTGTATTAGCTGGTCTTAAAAGTCTCTGGAAGCTCTAGTCCAAGATCCAAGGCCCAAATCCAAGGTTCACTCCCTCCCCACTTACCCCACCAATGCTGCAGCTTCAGTGGGATATGGCATGTAAAGGAGGAAAGACTCCTTTAGACACTGGTGAACATTTCCTGCTGAAAACCAGGTTGGAGGCCCAGCTGCTCTCCTCAGGTCTCCAGCCCAGGCTTTACAAAGTGGCATTCCTATTGGGCCATCCCATGAGGTGTTTCAACCTGTGTCTAGTCCACCAGAGTTCCCCCACCCACAATTCCTTGGCCCCATCCCCAAAGGGCTTTCCCTCCTCAGTAAGCCTTTGATCACTCTCTTTCTGCAGGAAGGAAATCCCTTTGGTCCATTTTGGGATCAGTTTCATGTGAGTTTCAACAAGTCCGAGCTTTTTGCAGGCATTTCCTTCAGCGCCTCCTACAAAGACCAGTGGATCCAGAGGTACTTGGAGGGGGCAGTGTTGCTGGGTTTAAGGGAGGGGCCTGGGGCCCATGAGCATTCAGCACCTTCCTGACCCTCTTCCCCTCCACCACACCCTGATGTATGAGACCAAAGGTGCAGCCGTTCTATCTGTTGAACTTGGGATCCTGTGTGATCTGTTCCCATCTCAACGCCTGACACGGTGGGACGTTGACCTGCCACAAGGTTGAGCAAGAGTTTATCGGCCGATAAAGGATGTCATAAAAAGATTATTGTGCAGTCACATGGGTCCCGATTTCCTCCTCTAGGCGTGAGAATCATTCCCCTCTTAACCTTCCTCCTCACAAGGTGAAAATTGGAAGCAGTGTCTAGAGAAAAGCAGCTTCAGGTGCAGACTGAGAGATGATGTCATCCAGATAATAATTGGATGTGCTTTATTAATTGTGCTACGGTAGGCCCTATTAAAAAAAAAATAGGTTAGCAGGGCACAGGCACAGGCTGTGAAATATTTATAGAGCGTCTGTCATGTATGAGACATAGTGCTCAAAAGCCAGAGGTGATATATAAAAATGAAGAAGACCCAGCCTCAGCCCTCAGGGAGCCACAGGCTGGTTACAATGATGATAACTATCAGAGTGCGCTTGCCTTGATGCTAGAGTATGGCAGGAATGAACGTGGGCTTGAAAGTCAGACAGGTTGGGAGCTGTGAGGGACATATGAATTCACACAGGGTCACAGCACTTGGCATTCAGTAGACCAAGGACAGACTGATGTAGAGAAAGGAGTCACGCTCATGATAAGTCAGACCTGGGCTCTGATTCACCCCTGCCTCTTTCTCAGGCGACCCTGAGCAGCCTCTCCAGCTGTCTGGCCTGAATGGAAGGAGCACTATGGTATCTGCTTCCTAGAGCTTAGAGCGCATGGCACATAGTAGGGGGCCAACCAATGTTAGCTGTTACTGTTGTTATTCACATGCTTTATTTCATACAAGCCTTTGAGAAACTTCATGAGGTGGGTATTATGATCAATTTCCATTTGGCAGGTAAGGAAACAGCTCAGTGAGGTAAAATAACTTGCCCAGGGTAACTGAGCTGGTGAGAGGGCAGCTGCAGTCCAAATGTAACTCTTTAATAGATGAGAAAGCTACTGTTTATTTAGTGCCTGCTGTGTACCGAACACTGTTCCAAGTTTTCCTTTCACTACCTAAGTCTTCTAAGGTTACTTACTCGATACTTCCACAAGTCTGTATGACAGGCATTATTGTCTTCTGTGCTTTACACTTAAGGAGATTGAAGCAGAGAGGAGTGGAATCATGTGTCCGAGGTCACACAGCTTGAAGTGGCAAAGCTAGGATTTGAACCCAGGCAGTCTAATTCCAGAGCACCCATTCTTAATCACTATGGAGAAAACAGCTGTGCCTGGAACAGGTGGCAATTCCCATTTGGGACTTCCGAGCTAATTAAGGAGCTACTGAGGACACTTGGTCATGGCAGGTTCCACTCCTCCCTCATGGTTGGTCTAGGACATTCCCATTTGATCACCTACTTGGTTCTTCCTATTCAGTTCTGAGTGACCTGGAGCTATTGCCAAAAGGTAGATCTGCCCTCCAAGGGTGGAGATTTTTCTCCTATTGACAAAGTGCCAGGAAAAAAGTATATGACACCAGCTCCAAAAGTAGTTCCAAAGCAAATTCCAGAAAACCAGAAATATCACACAAGCCTGGTTGGAAGAGAAGGTACAGTGCTGCATGGATGCATCAGTCAGGGAATGTTGCTAAAACACTTGCTCAGTGCCTCACCATCTTGTTTGAGTTCACTGAGTTGTAGGAATTGCATGATGGCTTGGGAAAGCTTGGGCTTTACAGCCAGATTTCCCTCCCCTCCCCTCCCCCCCCCCCCCCCTTATTTAAGAAGCACCTGCTGGGTGCCAAGTACTGGTCTGGACACTGGGGATACTGGCAAGAATAAGACAGATAAGGTCCCTGCCCTGATGGAGCTGAGTCTAATGGGAGAGACAGTGAATAAGCGTTTACAGAAGATAATTCCAGAAGACAAAGTACTATGAAAGACACACACAGATGTTGTGTGTGAGACCTTGTCTCAGTCAGCTCAGGCTGCTATAACAAAATAGCACAGACTAGGGGTTTATTTTATTTTATTTAAAAAAAATTTTTTTTTTCAACGTTTATTTATTTTTGGGACAGAGAGAGACAGAGCATGAACGGGGGAGGGGCAGAGAGAGAGGGAGACACAGAATCGGAAACAGGCTCCAGGCTCTGAGCCATCAGCCCAGAGCCTGACGCGGGGCTCGAACTTACGGACCGCGAGATCGTGACCTGGCTGAAGTCGGACGCTTAACCGACTGCGCCACCCAGGCGCCCCCAGACTAGGGGTGTAAACAGCAGGTGTTTATTTCTCGTGGTTCTGGAGGCTGGGAAGTCTGAGACAGGATGCCAGTATTGGGTTCTTGCATTGGGTTCTGGTGATCTCCCTGGCTTACTGCCTTTCTGCTGTGTCCTCACATGTTAGAGTGAGAACAGGCTCACTTATAAGGCGCTAATCTCATTATGGGGGCTCTACCCTTATGACCTCAACTAAACTTAATTGCTTCCCAAATGCCCTACCTCCTAATATTATCACCTTGAGGGTTGGGACCTCAACAATGGATTTGGGGGGACACAAGCATTCAGTCCATGAGAGACCTGAAGAAAAAGACCCATCCGTGGAAAAAGCTGGAGAGAAAGGTAGTTCTTCATGGTGGGGACACGGAGAGCAGAGGCTCTGAGGCAGGAACAAGCTTAGTATGATCAAGGTGCAGACAGAAGACCAGTGTGGCTGGTGTGGAGTGAGCGAGGAGGAGAATGGGAGACTGTGCCGTTGTCTTTTGCTGCATAATAAACCATTCCAAAACTTAGTGGCTCAACAGCAGTGTATTATTATTTCCCAGAGTTCTGTGGGTTGACTGGGCTCAGCAAGGCAGTTCTTGTGTTCTTTGATTTTCCATGTTCTTTATAGAATCCCAACTGTACAAAGTTTCAATTCATGTTAAACATCAAATTTCTTGGTGTAAGTATCCTTTAGAATACCCACCACAGATTTGGTGGGAGATTTTAAAAAAATTTTTTAATAAAGAAGAAAATTAAATTTACTCCTAATCCACCACCCGTCAAAAAACACTCTTTGCATTTTGATGTATGTACTTCCATTCTCCAGTGCTTTTTTTAAATGTCTTTTTAATTTTTATTTTTGAGAGAGAGAGGGAGAGGGAGAGCACGTTGCATGAGCAGGGGAGGGGCAGAGAGAGAGAGGGAGACAGAGAATCCCAAGCAGGCTCCACACTGTCAGCACAGAGCTCGAACTCATGAACCAAAGATCATGACCTGAGCCAAAGTTGGATGCTTAACCGACTGAACCCCCCCAGGCACCCCTCCAGATACTTTTATACAAATCTACTTACCTATACAGATTAACTTAAAACGAAATTACTGCATATAATTTGTAATTGAGTATTGTTTATCATTTCTGAAGAGTAATTAATATCAGTATTCACTAGGTTAGTAAATATTGCTGGCAGGATTAGTTCTAAACATAAAAATGTGAGATTTCAAAAAATGGTTACCATGGTGTATATATGTGTATTTGTGCCACTGGAGTGTGTGTGTTATTTATTCATTTACCATTGTAACCACTTTTTTAAGTGTACAATTCAGTAGAATAAGCACAGTGAATTGTGTGACCACCACCACCGTCCATCTCCACAACTTTCTCATCACCCCAGATGGAACCTCTGTACCCATTAAACACTACTCCCCATTCTTCCACACCTCTGCCCATCCCTCTATTCAATTTTTGTGTCTTTGAATTTGCCTGTTCTAAGTCTCGTATAAGTGGAATTATATGATATTTGTCTTTTCATGCCTGGCTTATATCACTTGGTATAAGGTCTTCAAGTCTTGTCTGTGCTGTAGTATATATAAAAATTTTAGTCCTTTTAAGGCTAAATAGTTTATGTACAGCCCACATTTTGTTTATCCATTCATCTATTGATGGACACTTGGGTTAGCTGGGCATGTCTTGCTTTTTGGTCAGCTTTCAGCTGGGGCTGGAGTCTGAAAGCTCAGCTGGACTGCGCGTCCACAAGGGCTCGCTCATGGCTAGCAAGCAGGTAATGCTGGCTGTCACCTGGGAGCTCGACTGGGGTAGTTGATTGGTGTGAGTACACTTGACCTCTCCATGTGACTTGGACTTGTGACAGCATATCAGCCAGGTTGCTGAGGATGCATCCAAGGGAATGAGTGTTCCAAGAGGTGGGAAGTAGAAGCTGCTGGCCCCCAAAGCCTGGGCCTGGTGACCGGGACAGTGTCACTTCTGCTCCATGCTGTTGGGAGGAGACATAGAGCCCACCCAGTGAAAGGCGATTTGAAGAATTGATCTGCCACACACAAGGAGATTGGAGAAGCGGGCAGGGGTCAGACTGTGCTGGGCTTTGTAGGCCCTGCTGATGCGGTCTGATAAGAAGCCTGAGTGCTTTGTAGGGGTGAGCTGGCGAGTATACATATTTTAAACATTTTCTAAAATAGCGGACACTTGCTCGCTGTAGAAAGTTGTCCTCTGGGCCCGCGGGTATGAGTGTAGGGAGAACGGTGTTGGAAAAGGTCAGGCTCTTCCCTGGCTTACTGTATGAGTAGGCAGATTGCTTCCCTTCCCTGGCCAGTGTTCTAACTGTAAAATGAAGGAGGGGAGCAAGATCAGTGGCTTCCATACTGTTCCTCAGAATTCTTAAGAAGTGCCTGTAGTCCCACAAGGCTGGCAGTGCAGAGCCTGCTTGGATGGGCTCTGGTCCCCTCCCCCACTGCCTTTAACCAGTAATTCTCTTGTGTAACAACTGACAGTTTGGATGGCCACAGATCTAAGTGTATCAGGCATAATTTAAGCTACATGTTACAGAAAACCCCAAATAACAGCAGATTAACAAGATAGAAATGTATTCTTTCTTTTTTAATGTTTTATTTATTTTTTATTTTTTTAATGTTTATTTTTGAGAGAGAGGGAGAGGGAGAGGGCAAGCAGGGGAGGGCAAAGAGAGGGGAGGGGAACAGAGGATCCAAAGCAAGCTCTGTGCTGACAGCAGAGAGCCCAAGGTGGGACTCAAACTTACGAAGCATGAGATCATGACCTGAGCCGAAGTCGGAAGCTGAACCGACTGAGCCACCCAGGCACCCCAGAAATGTATTGTTTTCTTAAGTAAGAGAAGCACTAGGGTATGCAGCCCACGGCTGGAAGGCAGCTCCCGTCTCTCTGCCCAGCCGGCCCAGTACTGACTTTTATCCTCAGTGTCCCCTCACAGGGCTGTGGAAGCTCCAGCCATTACATCCTTGCCACAGGCAGCTGGAAGGAAAAAAGGGCAGAAGGGGGCCACAGCCTCACCTTTTTAAGGAACCTTTCTAGAAGTCCTATACAACCCTTCTTGAATCTCATTGGCTAGTTCTTAGACACATGGCCTATACCTAGCTGCAAGAAGGACAGAAATCTTATTTGGGGCTCCCATATGTCCAGCTAAAAATCGGGTTCTAGGAGAAGGGATAAGAGGTATTTCTTCCCCACTAGGTGATTTCTGAGAATCCTTCTAGCTCTGCTCCTTCTGAGTCTGAATCCCCTGGTGGAGGTTTAATTCAACAGACATTTATTGCACGTCTGCTGTTGGAAGACTGTGGACCATCATGCTGAACCATTCTCATGGCATGAAGGTAACCAGTATTTGGAGCTCTTAGGAAATTCTATCACCATCACCACCATCGTCGGTATATTGCGTGAAACCCACTGCAACTTTTTAGAAATTCGACTTTATGTTTTAGAGATTTGGCCACATTGATTGTGTTAGCTTCTCTTGAAATTTTCCATTTTGCACGAATAAACACAACAGCTGTGGTGGGCACGCCCCTTTCTTCACACCCAACGCAAACACCTCCCAGCTCTCCAAGACCAGTCACCACTCCCAAGCCACAGCTCCTACAGGAGGGCTCCCTGTCCCACTTCTCCTCTGCTGCCTTCTGCACACTGATGTGCTCAACAGCCGTCTTCCCTGCTCTCACGTCAGCCCTTATTCTTCCAGGCTGCAGCCTTCCTGAGAGGCCCTAAAGAGGTGACATGTAATTGGCAGGTCGGAGACTCGAAGGATGAGGAGCCAGCCAGGCAAAGAGCGGGAGAGAAAGATAGTCCTTCAAGATAGGAACATTAAGAGCAAGGCCCTGCCTTGTGCAGGGCATCCCTGCATCCTCTGTACTCAGCATGGTGTTCATCCACTGTCCCACAGATGTAATCTGGGCACATAAGTGGATGCTGTGCATACAGAAACCCTGGCTTGGTGGGGGAATCTCAGTAGAGTAGGGTCGGGGGTAGGGGTGGGGAGAAGAACCCCAGACGTTTACTGCACCCAGCAACAAGAGCATATGCCTTGTTCAGCTGGACAGTGACCAGGCTAAGGGCCTGATCTAGGGCACTCAGGCATATGGAGCTAGTCAATCTTTCTTTCCAAACAAGATCCCTAACGTTCCCTTGCTTTCCAAACAACACTTTCCTCTCTCATTGGGAGTAAATAAACACATCATTCTCAGCTTCTTGGTGCTTTGACTGCTCAGAGCTGATGTCCCAGTGGTGCAACCATGTGCCAGTCCAGTTCTAAGGAGAGGGGAGGGACATTCCAAATCTAGAAATCACGAAGGGTCAACTGCAGGTTCTCTCCAAGAGGGCAGAGTGAGCACAGATCCTGATTTATCCTAGTGTTCTAGCCTCCCTGGGAGATCACAAACTCTGGCTTTCCTTTTAAAATCTTTTGAGGTGACATCTAAAAGGAGTTTGGCTGAGGGCCTGGCAGTAGTAGGTGTTCAGCTCATACTCACTTCTTTTTCCTCTGACCCCTGACAGCCTGGCCTGGTCTTTCTGGTAAGACCCTTGAATTCTTCCCATCCACTCATTCATTCATTCTAAAGGTACTGATTGTACCCCCTGTGTTAGGGGTTGGTGATCAGAAACAAGACCCAGACCTGGCCTTTGAGGGGCTCGTTGATGGCACTGGGGGGCTGAGAGAGAGGTGCATAGTTAACACAGGTTCTGGGGACACCTTGGTGGCTCATTCGGTTAAGCATCTGGCTCTTGTTTTTGACTCAGGTCATGATCTCACAGTTTGTGAGTCAAACCCCGCGTCAGGCTCCATGCTGACAACTTATCATGTGCTTGGGATTCTCTCTCTCCCTCTCTCTTTGCCCCTCCCCAGCTCGCTCGCTCTCTCTCTCTTTCTCTCTCTCTCTCTCAAAATAAATAAACTTAAAAAAAAAAAAAAAAAGGACAAGCCCTACATCAAGGCATCAGCGCAGAGCCCACTTCAGATCCTCTGACCCCCTCTCTTTCTGTCCCTCCCCCACTCACACACACTTGCTCTCTGTCTCTCTCTCTCTCTCTGTCTGTCTCTCTTTCCCTCAAAAATAAACACACACACACACACACACACACACACACACACACACACACACACACAAAACCCACACAGGTTCTGGAGCAGACTGCCCAGACTCAAATCCTAGCTTCACCAGTTCCTAGCTGTGTGACCATGGGCCTGTTACTTAACCTTTCTGTGCCTCGATTTCCTCATCTGTAAAAAGAATAACGATAGTGCTTACTTCACAGGGCTCTTGTGAGAATCAAATGAGTTCATACATGTAAAACAATTAGAACATTGCCTGTTGCATAATAAGGCTCGATAAATGATTCACATGCACATATGTATAAAATTATTATAACAAAGAGCCAGGATGTCAGCAAACACTTGATTGTTGCTTCCTTGGCATAGGCCCTGGACCAGAGTGTGTGGGACTCACGGTGAGCATGACTGCCCAGACTCCTACCCTCGTGGGCTGACGTGAGAGCAGGGAAGATGGCTGTCGAGCACATCAGTGTGCAGAAGGCAGCAGAGCAGTGGGACAGGGAGCCCTCCTGTAGGAGCTGAGGCTTGGGAGTGGCGACTGGTCTTGGAGGGTTGGGAGGTGGTTGCAGAACGAGGTGTTTGGGTTGGGTGTGAAGAAAGGGGCGTGCCCACCACAGCTTTTGTGTTTATTCGTGCAAAATGGAAAATTTCAAGAGAAGCTAACATGATCAACGTGGCCAAATCTCTAAAACATAAAGTCGAATTTCTAAAAAGTTGTGGTGGGTTTCGCGCAATATGACAATAATGATGGCAATAGAATTTCCTAAGAGCTCTCTATATGCCGAGTATTGTTCTAAATGCTTTGCTTATATTAATCCATTTAATCTGCTCAAGAGCACTGTGACTTAGGAGCTATTATTAACCCTATTATACAGATAAGGGAACTGATGTACAGAATGGTTAAGTCACTTGTCTAAGTTAATAGGTGGCATAGTCAACATTAGAACAAGGCTGTCTGGCTCGGCAGCCTGTGCCCTTACGATTACACTGTGTAAAAAGCACACAAAATGATACCTTTTTGTACAAATAGTAAAAGTGTAGTCATGCACAAAACCACAATATCTTCTGGGAAGAGGAAGTAAAGGAGGGAAAGAGATGACAGGATAGACCTTTTATTTTGGTCTTTCTTTTTAAAAAAAAAAAACCTGAAACAGAGCAAAGTATTAACATCTGCTAATTTGGGTGGTGGGTATGTGGGTTGTAAAATTATTCTCTGTATTTTCCTGTATGCTTTGAGATACCTAATTTTTCATTGAGATTTTTATGGAGGTAATTATAGAGTCACACATCGTAAGAAATAATACAAAGACAAGAAAACAACAACAAAAAGAAAGACCGTGAAGAGGTCCCAGATCCCGTCCACCCAGTTTCCCCCAAAGCTGGCGTTTTGCAAAACTGTAGTGTAGTGTCACAGCCAGGATGATGACATTGACACAGCCCACTCACTGTATCCGGATTTTCCTAGTTTTACTTGTACTCGCTTCTCTATGTTCATGTTTGTAGGTTTGTGCGTATGTTTAGGTCTATTCAATTTTACACAAATTTTACACAAATTTTACACATAGGTAGGTTTGTGTGTCTACCATCACAGAACACCTGAACGATTCTAACTTCCCAAGGATTCTCTGTGGTCAGTTTATAACTGCATCCATGTCCCTAAACACGCACGCACGCACGCATGCATGCCCACATGTGCACGCACACCCTAGCCCCTAGCAACCACTAATCTCTTCTCCACTTCTGTTCTCTATTTTGTCATTTCAAAAATGTTATGTAAATGCAGTCACACAGTATGTAAGATTGAGGGCTTGGCTTTTCTCACGCTGCCTAATTGCCTTGAGATCCATCCCAAATTGTTGCCTGTCTCAGTGGTTTGTTCCTTGATATCTCCGGTTCGTATCTCATGGTGGGATATCCCACAGTTTATTTAACCTTTCACTTGTTGGATGTTCGAGTTGTTTCCAGTTTGGGGCTAATAGGAGTAAAGCTGCTGTGAACATTCATGTACTGGTCCGTGTGTGAATATAGGTTTTCATTTCTTCGGGATAAATGCCCAAGAGTACGATTGCTGGGGGATATGGTAATTCATGTCTGTTTGTCTGTCTGTTTATTTGTTTAATGTTTATTTATTTTTGAGACAGAAACAGAACATGAGTGGGGGAGGGGCAGAGACAGAGGGCGACCCAGAATGCGAAGCAGACTCCAGGCTCCGAGCTGTCAGCACAGAGCCCGACGCGGGGCCCGAACCCACAAACCGTGAGATCATGACCTGAGCCGAAGTCGGACGCTCAACCAACTGAGCCACCCAGGCACCCCGCACGTCTGGTTTTATAAGAAACTGCCAGACTGTTTTCCAGAGTGGCTGTGCCTATTTCATAGTTTTAAGAAAAGGTTTTTGGCTGACAGAGGAAAGGCAGTCCAGGTCAAGGCAAGAAACATACAGAGATCTGGAGCCGGAAAGTGCATTCAGGCTTGTGGAACCAGCAGGATGTGTCGTGTTGCTAGGACAGACTCTGGGGTTAGCTGAAGAGGGAAAACAGGTTTGCTCCTCATTCAGTCAACAAACACTTACTGGGCTCTTCCATGTGCCAGACACTGTCCAGCACACAGAAGCACCGCCTTCAGAAGCCTGTGTCTAGCAGAGAAGACAAGGTGAAATAATTACAAGGTCCATAGTTGACAAGGGTGAAGGAGAACCTTCGGGAGGGTGTGACGAGGGCATCTGCAGACATCAGGTGCTTTCCGTGAAGGTAGGGACGTGCCTGTCTCGTTCTCCCCCTGGGCCCCAGCACATAGTAGGCAGTCAGCAAATATGTGTGAAATGTTGAGCGGATGCTCTCACGCAGTGTACCCACTCCCTGTGAGCATGTTCTGTCCACGGCCCTCTGTAAGCAGCTGTGTGTCCCAGTCCCGCCATGTGGGTAAAAGGGCAGAGGCGAGGCCCAGACACCCCACCCCACAGTGAATTACCACACCACAGATTGGAAGCCAGCGTGACATACAAAAGGTTGGAATGCTCTACTGTAAATTTTTAATTGTTAAACAAGCAAAGAGGGTTGTAAATTCCGTGCGACGGGACAGTATTACATATTGTGCCTGTTGTCGCCGCCACGGTTTCTTATCAGCCCGTTGGGGTTTCACAGCCTCTCGTGCTTCTTGCATGTTAGAGGGGCCCCTCCTCAGGGTCTCTGGGGCATGGTGCGACACCATCCTCTTTCCTGTGGGGGTGGCGGCCAGCTCTCTGTGCGTCCTCCATCTGACTTCCCCTCATTCCGTCTCATGTCTAGATTTTCTCCAAAGGAACATCCAGTGCTCGCCCTCCCGGGGGCGCCGGCCCAGTTCCCCGTCCTGGAGGAGCATAGGCCACTCCAAAAGTACATGGTATGGTCGGACGAGATGGTGAAGACGGCAGAGGCCCACATCCGCGCCCATCTCATCCGGCCCTACGTGGGCATTCACCTGCGCATTGGCTCTGACTGGGTAATTTCTCCCTTCCTCCCATGGCTGGCTTGACGTGTCCCTGACTAGGGCCCGTGCCTGTGGGCGTTGAACACTGAACCCACTGCACCAAGTGCCAGGCAGGGCAAAGAGGTCTCATTCAGCCAAGTCTGGTACTGTATTCCATGATCCTGCCATAGGCACATCAGAAATGTGGCTCCAGAGTGCTTACTTGCCAACCCTCATTTTGACAATTGCCATTTTTGTCCGTCCTTTGCAGATGGAAAAAGAAACATCAAGGTAGACTCCAAGTCAGGCAGTAAGCCAGAGAGAGACCCGCAGCTCAGAGTCCTCTGGTCCAGCTCAGCGTTTAGCCAGTAGACTCTGTTGAAAAACAAGCTCTGGAGATTGGGTGGGGCCCCCAAGAAATGAAGATGTCATTCTCCAAATTCGGAGCCTGCTTAAATATGCAGAAACCTCATCAGATTATCTTCTGTGTGGAAATAACAGAGCAACGTAGACAGTCTCCTTAATTTACACCAGAAGATGTATGTGTGTATGTATATTAGAAATGCTCATTGTGGAAGACTTGAAAAATACTGACGAGTATAGAAATTAGATCAAAATTCACTCAGAGTCCATTGAGGAAGTACAGGTGACCCTTGAACAACTTGGGTTTGAACTGCGCAGGGGCACTGAAATGCTGATTTTGTACAGTGCAGTGCTGTACCTGTGTTTTCCTTACGACTTTCTTGGTAACTTTTTCTTGTTTCTAGCTTCCTTTGTTATAATACAGTACGCGGTACGTATAACATACAAAATATGTGTTCATTGACTATTTATGTTATCAGTAAGGCTTTTGGTCTACAATAGGCCATTAGTAGTTATGTTTTGGGGAAGTCAAAAATTATATGCAGGTTTTTGACAAAAATTATAAGCATGGGGTCAGGGATAGTGTCCCTAACCCCTGTGTTGTTCAAGGGTCAACTGTAGTCACACGCGTATGCCCTTGACTCCCTTCCTGCCCTCCTTCCACAAAGAAAAGGAGCCAGGCTCGGAGTATCTTGGCCCAAAATATCTTGTGAATGGTTTCAGCCAAACCTTTAAGAAACAGTTTCTGTCCATATGTGCTTAGAACATAAAAAGATATAAGATGCCATTTTTTATAAAGCTAGCATAGCACTAAAGCAAACTCAGATAAGGCCAATTCAGAAGAGTAGATAGTGCCCATTGTCACAAACACAGATGCCCAAATTCTAAGTAGAATATTAGCAAGTAAACTCCAATAACATATTAAAGAGCATGTAACACAAGTAAACTTCATCCCAGGAATGTAATTCGCTGTATTAGCACCCAAAGAGGAAAAATCACATAATCATCTCAATAGAGGCCAAGAAAGTATTTGATGAAAGTCGACACTCATTCATGATTTAAAAAAAAAGAAAAGCAAGGAAAAGAAAAACTTCTTAACTAACCGGGAAAGAAGGGACCCACCTTAACTTGATAAAGGCTATCTCTCCGAAACCCACAGCAAACATGTACTTCATGGGAGCTATCAGAAGTGTTCCCACTGAAGTCAGAAATCAGATAAGGCTGCCCATTATCACCACCACGGCTCAGAATTCTACTGGAGTTCCCAGATAATATAGTAGAACTAAGAAAAAAATATTTTGTAAAAAGCCAGTACGCCCCTACACGGCAGTAACTGGGTACTGTTTTGATGCGTTTCCCTCTTCCCTCGGTGCTTTTTTAAAAAACACAATGCAGCTTCTGCACAGCCTTTCTCCACTTAGTGGCTCCTGCCCCTGGGGTCCCGGGCCGTTTGCAGCCTTTAACCCTGTCCCCCTTCAACACTGCAGAAAAACGCCTGCGCCATGCTGAAGGACGGAACCGCAGGCTCCCACTTCATGGCCTCCCCGCAGTGTGTGGGCTACAGCCGCAGCACGGCGGCCCCTCTCACCGTGACCATGTGCCTCCCTGACCTGAAGGAGATCAGACGGGCCGTGAAGCTCTGGGTGGAAGCGCTGAACGCCCGGTCGGTCTACATTGCCACGGATTCTGAGAGTTATGTGCCCGAGATCCAAGAACTCTTCAAAGGGAAGGTGTGTGTGGGCCCGGTGGGGGTGCGGCGGGAAGGGAATCAAAGAAAGCTCCAGGGTGGCCCCACGGCTCCCTCTACGTGCTTTATGTCCTTCTGACACTTAGGCATTTCCGCTCCGGTTCCTATCCTTCCTTCAAACCCTGGCCCAAACACCTTGGCCCATTCTCTCCGGTTTCCCCTGCATTCTTGTAGCTAATGTGTCCCTACTGGAGCTGTCACAGTATTTTATCACAGCTGCTCTCGAGGCACTGTCTAGTCTGTGTGAGACTAGAAACACGTCCCACTTCTTCCCAAACGTTGTGGCTTCTTGAAGGCAGGATCAGAGGCTGACTCACCATTCTGTTCCTCAGCTTGTAGAGGCCTTGCCGTCACCATTGTCTAGGTCAGTGCTTAACACAGTAGACACTCGGTGACTGTTGAATAAGGGCTTAAAGAGTGGGCCCTTGGGAGAAATCCAGTGTAACAGATTAAGAGCTGGACTCTGGAGCCAGAGAACTTGGGTGCTACTCATTGTGCAGTCTTGCACAAGTTACTTTAGTTCTCTGTACTTCTTTCGTTTTCTGTAAAATGGGACTGAGAGTAGTCCTGTTTCATAGGGTGATTGTGAAGATCAGATATGAAGAAAATAAAACCATTCCAGTGCAAAACAAGTGCTCCATAAAGTTAGCCATCACTGATAGTAGGAGTAGGTGGTTGATGAATAAAGGGAATGCTCTTTTGTACTTCGTAAATGCTTAAGGAAGTGGTGAATAGTAAATATTCAGTGTGTGACTAAAGAGTGGGATGTGCTTGGTGCTCTATCAGTGGAGGGTAGGTAAGAAATATCAATAAAGTGACTGAATTAATACCAAGCATTCAGTAAGGTTTTGTGGAATGAATGAAAGCCCTAAACACCTGCACAGACCTTAAAAGGTTTGCTTTCTAACAGTGGGAACCCTTGGCTTTATGTGAGGGGCTCCCTTCTCTCTTTTAGCCCAGACACCAGCAGGAAGCCCTGACTTGAAAAGAAGGTGCCAAGTCAGCGCATCCTGGCCTGCCTCCTTCCCACCCGCTTTTTAGAAGATTATCAGAGCTGGGAGACCTCGGGGCTCCTCCAGCTCAGCCCCTGCATGTTATAGCTGAGGAAACCAAAGTCCCAAGAAGGAATAGAATTTACCCAGGAGGTCTCAAAGCTAATGATAGTGGGTATGACACGGAGCGGGTAAGTTTCAGGGCGTGGGTGGAATTATTCGGGGGATTTTGGCCATGATTATACTAGTATTATTTCTCTGCTACCATCCAAATAGCAAGATGATGATTTTTGTTAGATCAGAAATCTCTGTGTGACAGCAAAGCACTTTCAGCCTCAGCTCTGCCCACACCCCCACTTCTGTACTAAGTTGAAGCATTTGGAGAGTCCCTGGGAGTTTTTTCGTGAGTTTTTAGAGTTGATATATTTGTTACACGTTAAGTCTCTTGCCATTTTCTATTTCCTGTTCATGTGCCACTGTTGTCGTCCTTGCCTACTCCTCAACCCCTCTGTCCATGGGGTCAGAGCCCACCCTTGCTCCTCCATTAGGCTGGGCCACTGCTGAGCTGAGGATGCTGATAAATAAGATGTAGTCTTGCCCTCCAAGACTCCCAGTCTAGACTCAGGAAAAGAGACTTTGCACAGAACTCTAATATATGCTGCAAGAGAGGTCCGGGAGCTTGAGGAGAGGCAGGGGCTCATTCATTCCTGTGTCCAGTCAACAGATATTTATTGAGACAGGCCCCAGCCAGCAGTGACAAGAAGACCACCACAGCCTGGCCCCATCAAGTGCAGGAGGCTGATCTTAATCAGAGTGAAAACTACAAGCTGAGATGTGTGCTCCAAAGTAAAGGAATGTGGTTCTGTGAGAGTATAGAGCAGAGGACCCTGGCCTAGACCAGGGTCTGCAGAGGTGAGACTGGAGCTGCAGTGAGGGTCAGGTAAGAAGCAGACAAAAAGATGAATGCCTCAAGCAGAGGGAGAGTGCATGCAAAGGTCCTGAGGCAGGAAGGGCCTGGTGGATAGTGGCTAGAGCTCAAGGGATGATGGGGGAAGGTATGAGAGGTGGAGAGGTGGCTTGGACAGGGCCTTGTAGGCCACATTCAAGATTTTTCATCTTCATCTGAAGAGAAGTAGGGCACCATTTAAGGGTGTTCAACTTGCAGTGGAGGGAGGGACTGAGAAAAAGTTGCTGCTTTTTGGTTCCAGCTGCTCTGTGGTAAACACACAGAGGCAGTGAGGGGACCCATGAGGAAGTAAGAGATTGTGGTGGCTGGGCCCCTGGAGTGATGGTCCACCAAGAGAAGGGGTCACTTTTGGGGAGTATCTCGGGGACAGATTGAACAAGACTTTGGGGCTCAGAGGCATCCAGGCAGCAGAACAGGATGGGTGGAGCCCTATGTGATCAGATCACAGTTTGATGGGGAGAGCCACACCTGCTGGCCTAGGGCTTCATGAGAATGGTGGAACTTGAGCTGAGCCTTGAACTAGAATAGGAAAAAGACACTCCAGGCAGAGGGAACCACACCAGTGAAGGAACCACACTAGAGGGTGAATGATGCTGTATTTGGAGCTGAGGCTGGCAGTGGGGGAAGGGTGTGCCATGTGGGGGTGTGCTGAGACAGCATCTGGGCAACACTGCCGGCGGAATGCCCGACCCCCTGTCTGAATCCTCTGTGCACCTCCTTTTGTGTCTGGCACTTCTGCGCAGGGGAAGAAAGCTGGGGGTATGGCTGCAGGCCTTGGCCAGACTGGCCACCTTTGCCTGCAGCCACCCTGGTGAAAACGTTTTGCCCTCCCTCCTCCAGGTGAAGGTGGTGAGCCTGAAGCCCGAAGTGGCCCAGATCGACCTGTACATCCTTGGCCAAGCCGACCACTTTATTGGCAACTGTGTCTCCTCCTTCACCGCCTTCGTGAAGCGGGAACGGGACCTCCAAGGGAAGCTGTCCTCTTTCTTTGGCATGGACAAGCCCCCTCAGCTGCGGGATGAGTTCTGATCCTGGCTGGAGCATGTCACCAGTCTAAGCTGGTCACACTTGCCAGGCCTGACAGCCAGCAGTGCTCCCAGGACCGATTCCCAAGGATGCAAGCTCTTCCCCCTCGCCAGAGACAGGAAAGCACCAGGGACTTCTGGAGGAGGAGGACTCCATCTCCCGGGGCACAGGGCTTTCAGGCTCCCGAGCCAGAGCGTCTCTAGTCCCTGTGTGCCTCTGCTGTTTCTCCTGGGGATTTCTCACACTGGCAAAGCAGTCTGACCTCCATCTTTTGGTCTGCCCTGCTCTGAGCAGCCTAGGGGGGTGAACTCTTCTCAGTGATTTTTTTATATAAAGAGAGACAGAGGTTCTTATAGTTTTGATATGAGGTCATGACTACCCTAGAACTCTCCCTCATTTTTAAAAATCAGTGAAGTTCATTACTGTAGGTATCTAAAGTGACCTTGAATGAGGATGAGGCCAGGGGTGGAGCGGTTGTATTGACCCCTTTTCCAGCTGACCCCCAAAGTAGCCCTTAGACTGGGTCAGAGCCAACCCCACTGCCTGGCCAAAGCCATCATCTACCCCTCTTCCGAGCCCATTTCCATGCTCATTGGGGCATGAGCACTTGTCTCATTGTAAACACTATGCAAGTAGAAGTTAGGAATCATGATGCTGTGCACTGCTCTGCTGCAGACACGGAGTGCTGCCCACACAGCACGTTCCAAGTAAGGAGCACCTGCCATCAAACGAGACCATCATGGTATTGCTCTCAGAGTCTCCTGGTGCTTGGTGACCTGCCACAAACCTGGCTCCATCGAGATCTTGGAGCGTATCACCAGGGACCAGCAGTGGATGGCCTGGCGGCATCCTTCTGAAGGCTGCCCTCTCCTCCTTTATCTGTGTCCTAAGGGACCTGGTTGTAGAATTTTGCCATTAAGTTGCTGTCCAAAACCTGTCCCCGCAGCCTCCTGCCTGTGGCTGGAGCTCTGAGGCCATATTCTCACAAGGGAGCTTTTGCTAAGCCTCTGACCAGGTAGGAGATACCCCTGACCCAGAAGCCATCAGATTCCCAATCTGCCCTTTCCTGTCCGATAAAATCTCTGCCAACCCCATGAGGCTTAAAGTATTACATTGTGCGGTTTTTTTTGTTTTTGTTGTTATTGTTGTTTGTGGGGTTTTTTTGTTGTTTTTTGTTTTTTGGGTTTTTTTTTTTTTGACTTTCAGATGCTACAGTTGTGATAATCCATGACTCCTAAGATTCTGTGATGTTTTGGCCTTGTGGTTCTAAAATTCATGGCTAACACCTGCTGGTGTCTTCCCTGCCATGTGCCTTCCCTTGGCCTTCAATCCTGGGAAGGTGGAGGAGAGTCTAATGAGAGCCAAGCCCAGAGCTCCATGCAGGGCTTCTCCCTTAAGTTACCTTTGGGAAGAAACATTGTCTTTGTCAAGGCCAGAGGTTGCAGAGCAATAAGGATTTCAAACACCAAAGGTGGCCTTTGCTGCTTGGAGCTGCTGCCCGACTTGAAGCAGAGAAACTAGAGAAAGGGCTTGGGAAATGTGAGATGTTCTAAATCCTGGGTGGACCCTGAGAGATGGCTTGTCTGTTCAGACTTGTTCACAAGCTTCACTCACGGGTGCAGGGGCCTGTGCACGCCTGCCTCTGTGGGGTCGCTGGGGAGGGGCGGCTCACTTCTGGTTTTGTGTGCTGAATTTGTTCGCTGTTCACAACCTCACACTAGGCACACGCTTTATTTATTTATTTTTTATTTTTTTTTATTTTTTTTTTTTAATTTTTTTTTTTCAACGTTTATTTATTTTTGGGACAGAGAGAGACAGAGCATGAACGGGGGAGGGGCAGAGAGAGAGGGAGACACAGAATCGGAAACAGGCTCCAGCCTCTGAGCCATCATCCCAGAGCCTGACGCGGGGCTTGAACTCACGGACCGTGAGATCATGACCTGGCTGAAGTCGGACGCCCAACCGACTGCACCACCCAGGTGCCCCTAGGCACACGCTTTAGAGTCTGGGGCTCTGATGGGCCATCCAGATCACTTTGATTAGCGTTGGCAGTGGTAACAACTCGTGTTTCTGGCGAGAAGATGCCAGCGTTGTAGTCAGATTCAGTTGTGTTCCACAGGCAGGCACTCTATTCCTCTTTGACCCAGTTGCCTCACCTATAAAAATGGTGATAAAAACCGACGGGGTTGTTGAAAACCTCAAATCAGATAAAGCATGTATAAGAGGACGTTATAACTAGAAAGAACCAAAGGCACATATATGGCTGCTGATTAATTTGATGGCCTGTTGTCGCACACCTACTCTGTGCCAACACTGTGCTTGTCAAGTGCTTTATGGGAATTTAGCCCCCACTCCAGCCCTGGGCATAGGAACTGTTAATATCCTTCTCTTGCTGCACAGGGAAAAACTAACACTCGAAAAAATTCTCATAATTTTCTCGAGGCCACATAGCTGGTGGTGTTAAGCCAGGATCTGACCTCCCAAAGCAATTACCATTAGCCCCCCCCCCCTTACTGCCTCCAGTTCACAGGATGTACTTTATGCAGTGGGGCGGGGGGAGCGGGGTTCAGATGGGAGAATGATCAGCCACTTTAGTTCCCACTGGGCTCCTGCTATGGGTCTGTTACTGCCAGGAGGTTTTGGGGAAGGAGAAATCACCCAAAAACAAAGCCCACACGAGGCTTGTAGTTATTTCGGTATTTATTCCCACATTCTTTCATTCGAGTCACCAACTATGTG
Source organism: Prionailurus viverrinus (assembly GCF_022837055.1). Classification (NCBI taxonomy): domain Eukaryota; kingdom Metazoa; phylum Chordata; class Mammalia; order Carnivora; family Felidae; genus Prionailurus; species Prionailurus viverrinus. Next base: position 26,652,077 of record NC_062563.1, on the reverse strand, counting down.
CCAGGCTGTGTGTTAGGTACTAGAGATTCAGCAGAGAATCAGACATAAAGTCTGTTCTTAAGGGATTTGCATTGTAGTAAGTACACGACCCAATGAAGACATGTACTGGGGGAGGTACTGACCAACTGCTATGAAGAAAAATAAAGGGTCTGGGGTGTTCGCAGTGCTGTTCTGGATGAGGAGTTCAGGTAAAGCCTCTCCCAAGAGCTGCCAGAAAGAAGGAAGGGGCCACTCATTCAGATATCTGGAGGCAGCACATTCCAGGCAAAGGAAACAGCAGGTGCAAAGGTCCTGAAGCTGGAATGACTGAGTGAAGAGTGGCAAGGAGCTTGCATGTTTGGAATGGCAGGACTGAGGCAGGGAACAGAGCAGTAGATCAGAGCAGGCAAGATCCTATATCCTGGAAGCCAGTGGTAAAGTCCAAACTTTTATTTGGAGAGATGGGGAGCTTTTGCAGGGTTCTGAACAGAGAAGGATCAAGATCTGCTTATAGTTTGAGGGACCCTTCTAGCTGCATGTGGAATAAAGATGGGAGGGTGGAAGCATGGAGACCAATGCAGGGCTGGTGCTGGGATACAAGCCAGGTGGTGGGGCTCAGGCAAGGACCATTGCATTGAAGGTGATGGGAAGTGGGCAGATACTGGATATATGAATTATCTTTAAATTTCAAGCTTTTTTATTTTTTTAAGGTTTTATTTTTAAGTCATCTCTACCCCCAATGCGGGGCTCAAACTTAGAGCCCTGAGATCAAGAGTCACACACTCTACTGACTGAGCCAGCCAGGTGCCCCACTAAATTTCAATCTTTTTTAAAGATAGGAGTCTTTGTATATTTTAATAATGCAATGTATACAATTTCATATGTTGTTTTTCACTTAATAGTATATCACATTTTCCATGTTGGTACACATCCTGAATAAACGTTTTAAATGACAAGATTCTATTGAGGGGCGTCCCATAGTTTAATGTCCTATTAGGAGAACTTAGTATGTTCCCAATTTTTCACTATTATTATTTGAATAATATTTTTATTTACTTTTTTTCCCTGTAATATGTTCATGAAGATAAATTCCCAGAAATGGATTTTATTTTTATTTTTTCATTTTTTTAAGTTTATTTATTTATTTTGAGACAGGGCGCGTGAGTGGGGGAAGGAGCAGAGAGAGAGAGAGAGAGAACCCCAAGCAGGCTCTGCACCATCAGCACACAGCCTGATGCGGGGCTCCAACTCACGAACCATGAGATCATAACCCAAGCCAAGGTCAAGAGTCAGATGCTTAACTGACTGAGCCACCTGGGTGCCCCACAGAAATGAATTTTAGATCAAAGACCTAAAGGTAAAAATTTTTATTATGGAAAACCTTAAATCTACCTAAAAATTGTGAGTAATGAACTCCCAGATCAGCGATTCTCAACATTTCACGGGTCTTGTGTTATTTGCTCTTCCACCCCCAAGTCCACATGCTGGAGTCTTTCAAAGAAAATCTGAAAATGTTTTGAAGGAAGAGCCAACAGAATTTGCTGAGGCACCGAATGGAGGGTAAGAGGGAACCAGAGTCCTAGGATGCGCTAAGGTTTGGGGCCCAGGCAATGGGAAGGAGTCGTCCCCGACTTACAGGCTGGCCTTGAAGGTGGGCCACCTCAACTCCAAGTTCCAGGTGCTAATGGTGGTCCAAGCAGTTTCTTCGAGGTGGTCTTCAGAGACTCCTTAGCTGGTTGACAAGGCAGATTCTGGGGACCCGCCCACCTGAGGAATCAGAATGTTTTATAGGTAGTGCCTAGGTATCTGCATCTTTTTTTTTTTAATGTTTATTTATTTTTGAGACAGAGAGAGACAGAGCATGAACGGGGGAGGGGCAGAGAGAGAGGGAGGGAGACACAGAATTAGAAGCAGGCTCCAGGCTCTGAGCCATCAGCCCAGAGCCTGACGCGGGGCTCGAACTCACGGACCGCGAGATCGTGACCTGAGCTGAAGTCGGACGCTTAACCGACTGAGCCACCCAGGCGCCCCTCCAGGTATCTGCATCTTAAGAAGCACCTACAAGTGATTTTGATGCCTAGTGGTCCAAGATCTATCTACTCCCTTGTGGTCCTCAGACCAGCAGTATTGACATCACCTGGGGCAGCTTGTTAGAAATGCAGACTCCCAGGGGTGCCTAGGTGGCTCGGTTGGTTGGATGTCCGACTCTTGATTTCGTCTCAGGTCATCTCACCGCTTGTGAGTTTGAGCTCCATGTTGGGCTCCGAGCTGATGGCACAGAGTCTGCTTGGGATTCTGTCTCTCTCTCTGCCACTCCCCCTCTTGCTCTCTGTCTCTCTCAATATAAATAAATAAACTAAAAAAAAAAAGGGCAGACTCCCAGGCCCCATCCCAGACCAGCTGAGTCAGAGAATCTCTGGGAATGTGGCCCAGGATTTTTTTTTTTAAAGATTTTATTTTATTTTTAAATGTTTCTTTTGAGAGAGAGAGCACACATGAGCAGAGGAGGGGCAGAGAGAGAGAATCCCAAGCAGGCTCTGAATTAGCACAGAGCCCCACATGGGACTCCCATCTCATGAGCCATGAGATTATGACCTGAGCCAAAATCAAGAGTAGGACACTTAACTGATTGAGCCACCCAGACACCCTTAGATTTTAATCTGTCCCCCCTACCTGGGTCTTGAACTCACAACCCTGAGATCAAGAGTAGCATGCTCCACCGACTGAGCCAGCCAGGCACCCCTAGCCCAGGAATATTTTAACAATCTCTCCAGGAGCTAAAATCTGAGCAAAGCTGCCTGCGGCAGGATGTGGGGATCATGCACTGTGATCAGCCAGCAAGTGTTAATGGAGGGCCTTCTCAGCAGGCCCCTCCCTGACAAGCCTTGAAGTTCCCACCAAGCATGGTCAATGGGGTAGTTTTAGGTGCCTGGTAGTTCTCAGTTTGGGTTGTGACTGGACAGAATTTGATTTATTGAATTTCATTGTTTTAGGATGGGGTCAATTTATGTAAGTGAAACAATGGGAATTACATTTTTTAAATGTTTTATTATTTTTGAGAGAAAGAGCACGAGTGGGGGAGGGGCACAGAGGCGGCATGGGGGGGGGTGCCTGGGGGGACAGAAGATCCGAAGTGGGCACTGCACTGACAGCAGTGAGCACTCAGATTCAGGAACTGAGACCATGACCTGAGCTGAGGTTGGACACTCAACCGACTGGGCCACCCAGGTGCCCCACATTTACAAAAAAAAAAAAAGTAACTCCAGTAGAGGCAGGTTGTAGATTAGGCAGAAATGAAAAAGCTGGTATTCAAAGGAACCAAAGCTGGGAAACGCTGTCCTGATACATCATAAATCCTTCAGAATATATGGAATGGAGTGAAAAGGAAGGGAGGAAAGACAAGGAAGGAGAGAAGGGATAGAAGGAAGAGGTGAGTTCTCATTTCCATGTTCCGATCACTTCAGAGAAGCTTAGTGAATAATAAGATTTGCCTGGCCCCAAAATAAAGATCCCTTTTCCTCCTCAGTTTTCTCTCTTTCATTAGTGGAGTTGACAGAAAAAACCCCGTAGCCTAAAGGCAAATCCTGCACTCTGGATTATGTTGTCAGAATTAATTCAAATTCTTACTTGAAACCTGGTTTATTTCAGAGCTGGGACGTTTCCCTTGAAATAACATTATTTAAGGACAAGCAGGTTAGTTTGTTTTTACGTCTAATCCTTTATTGATCATCAGCTCAGGGTGCCAAGCCCAACCAGGTGAACAGCGGGACTGGACGGAAAGGGACAAAAGGCCTGCCCCAGAAACTGTCTCCTTCTCAGGTACGGTGACTCAGCACAAGTGGGGAACAATGCCCACCCAGGGGTGGCAGAGGAGGAGCCTGGGAAGATGCCCCATCCCTCTCTGAAAATCTGCCTCTCTTAAAAAAAAAAAAAAAAATTGGCAGTGCGCCTTGCCATTTGACATGTGTTCTCTCGAGTGTGGGGGATATTTTCCTCTCTAACAATGTGCTCAATGGCTTAGGGGGTACAGGGCGCTAGCAAAAGAGAATTATCTTCTTGTTTTCTCACTGCTGCTAACAATGCCAAAGAGAAAGTCTCAGTTCAGTGCCAGCAGGTCATTAATTTCTGTACCACTTGCTAATAATCTGCCCGGGCAACAGAGAGCAGACCTCAGAGTCAGACATTAGCTAGCTAGAATTTAGTGACACTGTTTTGCTTTCATTTTGTTTATGTCGGAGATGCTTCGTATTTGCGTTTTTTTCATTTACAGATGTGGTTGACAGCTTCCTTTTAAGAAATGTATTTAGTTTACAAAAAGTGAGTTGGTGTAGAGAAATGTATTAAGTAAATGATGTGGTGTGGATTATGAAGGTGAAACCTGGGAGACCTCACTGAGCCTCATCTTTATGCCAGGCCCTGGAGACCCTCCGAATGAGACCCACAGGGCTGTCAGAGGGGAGAAGCAAGTGCTGAAATTACCGAAATTACCGTAAGAGAGAAACTCCACTGTGCATTCGTATTCCACTCGCCCTTCATGTCTCCACGCTACTGTTTAGGCTTTCCCTCTGCTTATATCACACTCAGTAGTGTTTCAAGATCTTACTCTAAGAAATTTTCCTCTCCTGAGCTCCTAGGACCTTGAAATTGTAGTAATACCCAGTATGTATCGTTTACCACTTGCCAGGCCATGTTTAAGCACCTTATATAAGCAACCATCTAGTTCACAGACTAACCCTATGAAGTTGATCTTCCTATTATCTCCATTTTACAGATAAGGGCACTAAAGCACAGAGAGGTGGAGTAACTAGCTCAAGGTCACACAGCTTCTGAGGAACCCTGGAAATAAGAGATTAAGAACCAGTGTCCTTGAGGCGCCTGGGTGGTTCAGTGGGTTAAGTGTCTGACTTCATCTCAGGTCATGATCTCGTGGTTCATGAGTTCAAGCCCTGCATCGGGCTCTGTGCTGCTCAGAGCCTGGAGCCTGCTTCGGATTCTGTGTGTGTGTCTCTCTCCTTCTGCCCCACCCCCGCTCACACTGCACTGCCTCTCTCAAAAACAAATAAAAAACATGAATAAAAAAAATCAGTGGCACCTGGGTGGCTCAGTCAGTTAAGCATCTGACTTCAGCCTAGGATGATCTCACAGTTCGTGGGTTCGAGTCCCATGTCGGGCTCTGTGCTGACAGCTCAGACAGAGCCTGGAGCCTGCTTCAGATTTTGTGTCTCCCTCTTTCTCTGCCCCTCTCCCGCTTGTGCACTCTCTCTCTCTCTCTCAAAGATAAACATTAAAAAATAAAAAATTAAAAAAAAAAAACTGAGGGGAAAGACTGTGAAGTGAAAACCAGAAAGAGAGCTAAGTTTGTGGGGATCAGTGAGCAGTGTTGTGTGGGGATCCAGGGAGTTGGAGAGCAGAGATGAGGTTGCACAGGAAGCCTTAGCCTTTTCCCTCAGGGAGCCAGAGAAGGCTTTTCAACCTAGAGTGTTTGATCACATTTTAATCAGGGCTTGTCTCTGGGTCAAGGGCAAGCAAATAAGGTGATGGTGGAAGGAGGGGCTTTTCAGGGCTCACTAAGGGGCCCCCTGAGCCATCTATGTGCAAAGGGGTCCCCGTGGTGCCCCTTGAGGGCAGAGCTCTGACTATGGAAGTTACTCAAAAATTTTATTGAAAATAAATTCATGGGGGCGCCTGGGTGGCTCAGTCAGTTAAGCGTCCGACTTCGGCTCAGGTCATGATCTCACGGTCCGTGAGTTCGAGCCCCGCGTCGGGCTCTGTGCTGACAGCTCAGAGCCTGGAGCCTGTTTCAGTCTGTGTCTCCCTCTCTCTCCGACCCTCCCCCATTCATGCTCTGTCTCTCCCTGTCTCAAAAATAAATAAAATGTTAAAAAAAAAAATTTTAAAAAAAAGAAAAGAAATTCATGCTCAAGGTAAAGCATTCAAAAAGTACAAAAGAATGTACCTGTAGAGTGAAAAAAAAAAAAAGTGTCTGCTCCTAGCCCAGAACCCTCCCCAGAGGCAAACAGTGCTAACAGTCTCTTGTAAGCCTTTCAGAAATTTTCCATGCTATCTCTGGAGCTATGTTTATGTATATATCCTCTAAAAAAAAAAAAAAACCCACAAAGTCGTACTGTCTGGCTTTTGCTTTTTTCACATAACACATTTAGAGCTTTTTCAGTATCAGGTGTGCAGATCTTTTTCATTCTTTTTTCCCTCCTCATAATATCCCACAATATGAATGGAGCATAATGCATTTAACCTATTCTGAGATATTCGAGTTTGGTGTTTTGGCCACATGTGCAAATACATCAGTGGGATACGTTTCTGGTAGTGGACCTGGTGGGTCAAAAGGGGGTGTGTATGTGTTGGTGAGATGCCTCAGTTTGTCTCCACAGGATTGTTTGCGTGTTCTATCAACACTGGCTGGCTTCCCCCAGAGTGAGTGATTCAAGAGACCAAGGCAGAAGCTGCAGTGTCTTTTATGACCTGGCCTCATAGACCATAAGTCATACACCATCACTTCTGTCACTTTAATTGCTCACACATGCCAACCCTCTTCAATGTGAGGGGCAGAGGTAGGAGGAGGTGAGGATCATTGTGGGCCATGTCGGAGCCTGACTACCACAAGCTGTTTGTTTGTTTCAGTTAACATGCAATAAAATTAACTCTTTTTTTTTTTTTTTTTTTTTTTTTGGTGGATAGGTCTAGGAATGTTAACACGTGCCTTTGTGTAACCACCACCGCAGACAGGAAACAGAACAGTTCCATCACCCCTCAAAAAACCCTTGTGTTTCCCATTGTAGTGACACACTCTCTCCACCCTTAACCTGTGTTAACCACTGACCTATCACTATAGTGTTTGTCTTTTGGAGAATGTCACATAAATGGAAGCCTGTGTAGCATGGCACCTTTTGAAACTGGCTTCTTTCGCTCAGAATAACGCCATCGAGATTCACCTAAATTGTAGCAGGTGTCAATAGTTCATTCCTTTTCGTTGCTGAGCTGTGTTCCATTGTATGGATGGACCACATTTTTGTTTATTGATTTACATATTGCAGGGTAAACCCAAATTGGGAGGGGAGATGAATAGAGCTGCCAGAAGCATTCATGCTCCAGACTCTCTCTCCCGTCCTTCTACTCTGATGACGACCGCTGTGTTAAACCTTTTAACACAGGTCCCATAGACCCTGCTTATCTTTTTTCAACCTTTTCTCCTCTGCTGTTCATATGGGGCAATTTCTACTGACCTGTCTTTGAGTTCATAGTTTCTTTCTTTCCTGTGACATCTCCATTCTGCTGTTGAGCTCACCTATTGAGTTTAACATTTTTGTTTATTGTATTTTTCCATTTCAAATCTATATTTGGTTGGGGCACCTGGGTGGCTCAGTTCGTGAAGAGTCCAAATTCGGCTCAGGTCATGATGTCTTGATTCATGAGTTCAAGCCCACATCGGGTTCTGTGCTGACAGCTCAGAGCCTGGAGCCTGCTTTGGATTCTGTGTCTCCCTCTCTTTCTGCCCCTCCCCTGCTAGCACTCTGTCTCTCTCTCTCTCTCAAAGATAAACATTTTAAAAAATTGTTTTAATAAAAAAAAAGATTAAAAAATCTATATATTTGGTGTATATCCATATACCAAATGGAGATCTTAATGTATATCTGCTACTTATGAAAAAACTGAAGAAAGCCCAGAGTCTCCATCCTTACTTCTTGGAGTCTTTTGTATTTTTTTTAATTTTTTAATGTTTATTTATTTTTGAGAGAGAGAGAGAGAGAGAGGGAGAAAGAGAGACAGAGTGCAAGCGGGGGAGGGGCAGAGAGCACAGGGCCTGACGCGAAGCTAGACCTCACGAACTGTGAGATCATGACCTGAACTGAGGTTGGATGCTTTAACCAACTGAGCCACTCAGGCGTCCCCCGCCGCCCCTCACCCCGCTTTTTTTTAAGGAAGCTCCAGCCCCGATTTGGGGCTCGAACTCATGACCTTGAGATCAAGAGTCACATGCTCTACTGACTGAGCTAGCCAGGCCCCTCTCAAATTTACCGTTTTAATCAATTTTAAGCATACAGTTCAGCGGCAGTGAGTACGTTCCCATGGCTGTGCTGCCATCACCACTTAGCCATCTCCAACTCTTTGTCTTCTTCCCAAACTGAAACTCCATACCCATTAAGCACTAACTCCCCCTGCTCCCCCTGGAGTATTTTTACAGCAGTTGCTTTAAAGGCTTTTCCAGATCTTTCCAGCACCTTCGAGTTGGCATCCTTTCATTGTCTTTTCTCGAGCAAGCTGAAATGTTCCTGCTTCTTTGTATTGCGAGTCATTGACCCTGGACATTTTTAATATCATGTTATGAGCTCCGGGTTACATTGAAATCCTGCAGAGACAGTCGATGTGTTTGTCTCAGCAGGTAATTGGCAAAGTGGGTTTGAGCCGCAAGCTCTGCCTGCCTTCTCTGGGTTGTGGTTCCAGTGTCAGCCCTGTTTTCAAACCCTCTGTGACTCCACATACATCTGTCCCGTGCGAGTGTCACTCACTGGCCAGAACTCCGGCATCAGCCTAGTTCATGATTCAGCTTCTCAAAGTGTGCGGTGAGCTGTTTAGGCTAGATCCACTCATGCGCAGCTACCGGGTGAGCCCAGAAGTCCATAAATAACTTTGTGGGGTCACTTTCCCAAAGTCCTCTTTCCTGGCAACTTTGTGGTTCCCTGAAGCTTCATTTACCTGACTCGGATGCACTTTTCCCACAGCTGCACCCACATCTGGGGCCAAAGCAGTATGGGTTCATCCCACCATCTTGGGAGCCACAGCTCTTGGGCTCTTGGGAGCCACAGCTCCTGCAGTTAGAGAGGAAGGTTCTTCCTCATAGTTTCAGGCTCCTGTAGGCACCGGCCACTGCCTCTACCACCAGGAAAGCCTGAGGGCTAGGATACAAGAGAATGGGGAAAAGAAATGGGAATCAACCTCATCTCTCTGATGGTTAAGAGACCTCATTCCTGTTTCTGGAGCCAAAACTAGAAGGTGTCTCTCTTTTTTCTTTTTTTTCTTTTTTTTTTTTTTTACGTTTATTTATTTTTGCAAGAGAGAGAGAGGGAAACAGAGTGTGAGCAGGGGCAGGGCAGAGAGAAAGCGAGAGTCCAGGCTCTGAGCTGTCAGCACCGAGCCCAACATGGGGCTTGAACCCATGAACCGTGAGATCATGACCTGAGCTGAAGTCCGATGTTTCACCGACTGAGCCACCCAGACGCCCCTAGAAGGTGTCTGCTGTCACCCCCTCCAGTTGCACTGATGCCCACCTCTAGGTTCGGGGCTTCACTGACACCAGCCCAGGGAAAACCAGAAGGAAAACTAAGTGTAAACTCACTGCCAAGTTGGTGGTACTTCTTCCCCGGTCTGCCTGCGACTGTTGACTTTTCAGAGCCTGCCTGAACTGCTCCAGGCCTCTGTCCAGAGTTTGGAGCTACCTTCAGCAGCAGAGGTCGGGTGGAGACTCCTCACTATCCTACTGGAAGTTGAGGCATGACCTGGGTTTCATCACATCAGCTCCTCTGGCTGTTGAGCATACCGTGGACTGACAGGGCTGGGTTGGGCACAAGGAGGCCTGTGGGGCTGACAGGGGAACCGTCACAGAGATGCCCCATAGGTTGAGTCTTAAAGATGGGTGGTTGTTTTCAGAAGGCTGGATTGGGGATAGAGCTTGCAGGGCAGAGGGATCAGCGTGAGCGATGTCTTGGAGGGGTTTAAGAGCAGATCGGGGAGTCTGGGGCGATGTCTGCAAGACTGAGGCAGGGTGAAGGGGGAACACCATGGGAGAGAAGTCTAGAGAATAGGGTGGGACTCCATGTTGGGAGGTGAGTGGTTGGTTGCTGATTTCTATGTGTTGAGGAAAAAGGCCAGGTAGTGTTTTCCACTAGTGTGCACAGAAAGGAAGCCCCCACCCCCAGACCCGAGACAGGATGTGGGGATGCGCGTGGGCGTCTGAGGTCTTGGCAGGGAAAAATGGCATCTAGGCTGAAAAGGCCAATGTCCCAGTTCCTGTGGAGAAAGAAGGGCACAGTCTTACAGCTGCTGAAAGGGGACATCACGCTGCTGCAGACTTTCTTGGGCCAGATGATCTGTGAGAAAGGCGAGGGACATGTCTGCTTCTGTCCCCAGGATGATAAATCTAACATTCCCCAAGGCCTTACTCCAAATTAAGTGGGGGTGAGAGGAGAGGATAGAGGACCAGGTGAGAGTTTAGAGGTGATAGTGACAAAGAGTTTCTACTACATCCTTTTTAAAAAAAATGTTTTAATGTTGTATTTATTTTTGAGAGAGAGACAGAGTGTGAGTGGGGGAGGGACAGAGAGAGGAAGACACAGAATCTGAAGCAGGCTCCAGGCTCTTAGCTGTCAGCACAGAGCCCGATGTGCGGCTGGAACTCACGGACTGTGAGATTATGACCGGAGCCGAAGTCAGACACTTAACCGACTGAGCCACCCAGGCACCCCCTACTACATCCTTTTTTATATCTTTTTTAAAATCTCGAACCACACACAGTAATATATTGTTGCAAATAAATTACTCAGTAATTTATTAAACTTGGTAGCTTAAAACAGTGGACATTTATTACTTCATGCAGTTTCTGAGAGTTAGGAATCTGGGATCAACTTCATTGGGTGGTTCTGGCTCAGGGTCTTTCATGAGGTTGAGTCAAGATGGCCAGGGTTGCAGTCATCTGAAGGCTTGACTGGGGCTGGGGGCACCTACTTCCAAGATGGTTCATCCATGTGACTGTTGGCAAGAGTTATTCCCCATGTGGGCCTCTCCGAACAGCTGTTCATGATACAGCAGTTGTTTTCCCCAGAACAGAGAGAGAGAGAGAGAGAGAGAGAGAGAGAGAGAGAGAAACTGAGCCAAAGCTGCAGTGCCTTTTAGAACCTAATCTTAGAAGTGGCACACCAACATTTTTGCCATATTCTATTGGTCATACAAGCCACTGCAGTTTGGTATGGGAGAGGACTATGCAAGGATTTGAATTCAGTGTGTGTGAGGGGGTCGTTGAGGGTGTCCTTGGAAGCTGGCTACCACAACATGTGAATGGATCACTAACAATTCAAGTTTTTTTTTTTTTTTTGTAAATTTAAAAAGATCACTGAGACTTTGTTATTGAGAAAAAGCAAGTTGCGTTTTTCTATTTTCTTACTTAAAAAACCCCCACAAAACCTATATCTTTCTATTATACCCACATATGTAAATGTATAGAAAAAGGTCTGGAAGGATACACTTAAAACCGCTAACTGCATTACCTCTGGGGAGTGAGATGGAATGAAATGTTGTGAAAAGAAACGTATCACTTTTACACATATTTTTCTTTATGGCGTGGATCATTGGGTTACTGTTAAAATTTTATGTTGCTTGGGGCGCCTGGGTGGTGCAGTTGGTTGAGCGTCCGACTTCAGCCAGGTCACGATCTCGCGGTCCGGGAGTTCGAGCCCTGCGTCGGGCTCTGGGCTGATGGCTCAGAGCCTGGAGCCTGTTTCCGATTCTGTGTCTCCCTCTCTCTCTGCCCCTCCCCCGTTCATGCTCTGTCTCTCTCTGTCCCAAAAATAAATAAACGCTGGGAAAAAAAAATTTTTTTTTAATTAAAAAAAAATAAAATAAAATAAAATTTTATGTTGCTGGAGATCAAACCACCCCAAACTTAGTGATACAAAGCAACAATCCTTGGGGTGCCTGGGTGGCTCAGTCGGTTAAGTGTCCAACTTCAGCTCAGGTCATGACCTCACAGTTCGTGAGTTCAAGCCCCACATCGGGCTGTCTGCTATTAACACAGACCCTCCTTTGGATCTTCTGTCCTCCTCTGTCTCTGCTCCTTCCCTGTTCACATGCACTCTTTCTGCCTCTCTCAAAAATAAACAAACATTAAAAAAAAAGAAACCTGCCACAGTTTTATAATTTTAAAATCTATTTCAGGTAAAAAGTGGGAAATAAAACTTGGAGGCTGCCTTTCCTGGGAGCATCTAAGCATATACTCACAGCTGCGGCATCTAGACTCTTAGGTCCTTCTGTTCTTTGTGCCCTTGAGCTTGAGAATTTCAGAGAAATTGAGATAACTTGACAGTTACAACTCATACAACTTACAAGCTATACAAGCTATTCAATGCACAATTCTTTTCTGTTGTTGTTTCTTTTCTATACCGGGAACCAAGCCTGTTATGTAAGTATTTATTATAGATTTATTTCTTCCCCATGCCTTGTTCCAAAAAGGATTTGAGGAAGCTTATAAGAATTCATACAGCATACTCATATGATCAAAACATATAAATAGATCAAGAAACTAAGGTGAAGGGAAAGGAAAGTTGAAACAGTAAGTTGAGACCAGAAGGGGAAGTTAGTTCTTAACAATATATGCTGCAAAGTCGTACGTAAATATTTGACATTGCAGGGCCAGAAGGGACTAGATGTTATTTGACTCAGTTCCTCAACTGGCTCTTGAAATCCCTTCCCAACACCCCCAGTGAGTAGCCAGCCAGCTTCAGTTTGCACACCTCTGGTGATGGCAAGCTCACTACATCCCAAGGCAAATCCAACTACTAGGAAGTGTGAACCCAGTAGTCATAAACTCAAATGCTTCCAGGGGCTGGACAGGCAACAAAAATGAACGAGGCAGGTCAGTGGGAAGCTGGGGAGCATCTGACAGAATGGAACACACACATCAATTGTCCCTGGGGCAACTGTGACTCTCTCCAGCTAATGATTGACACATGGAAACCCAGGTCCAGTGTGGCCAAGTCTCGGAGATCCCAATTTATATGGGATCTCCCAATTTATATGGGTTTTTTTAACATTCACAACGAATTCTCTATTTTATAAAGTGTTGAGTAGGCCAAATAAAACACAACTGCAGGCAGATGTTGCCTGTGGTCCTCCGCTTTGTGAGTCCAGAAAAGGCCAAAGTTGTGGGCTTTCAAGCTGCATTAGAACAGACTTTGACTCTGGCTCTGCCCCCTTATTCATTTGGTAATCGCTCCATAGCCTCAGTTCTCATCTGTAAAATGGGGATAATAATAGGTCCTACCTCTTAAAGAGATAGCTATGTGGCAAGAAAGATAGGCTGTAAAGTACTTACCACAGTGCCTGGCAGAAAGGAAGCACCCAATAAATGCAGTGCTGTAAATAAATAGTTTATAAATAAGAGAGGAGGGGAGGGAGGGAGGGTGGGAGGAAGAGATGGAAAAAGAAAGAAAGAAGAAAGAAGAAAGAGAAGAAAGAAAGAGGATGTTTATAAATAAACACGCAGTGCTAAATAAATGCAATAAATAAACACACTATGAGGGACTTTTCTGGGCTTCCTTCCATCCACTGATCTCAAGTCTGCCTATGAAGGTTATTTTTTTTTAATATATTTTTAACATTTTTAAATTTATTTTTGAGACAGGGAGAGACAGAGCATGAACAGGGGAGGGTCAGAGAGAGGGAGACACAGAATCTGAAACAGGCTCCAGGCTCTGAGCTGTCAGCACAGAGCCCGACGTGGGGCTCGAACTCATGGACTGTGAGATCATGACCTGAACTGAAGTCAGGTGCTTAACCGACTGAGCCACCCAGGTGCCCCTGGTCTCTTCTACTCTTAAAACCTCTCAAGCATTGAATTCATTGTCTTTTTGACAATTATCACCAAGGTAAATACCGCAAATTATTTTTTCAAAACAACATCAAAACAAATCACATTGTCCACAAAGGCTTTTAACATGAAGCAACTGCCCTCATTCCTCTTTACCTGAGGCCTCTCCTCAGAGGCGTCCTCTTTTTTTTTTTTAATTTTTTTTTAATGTTTTATTTATTTTTGAGACAGAGAGAGACAGAGCGTAAGCAGGGGAGGGGCAGAGAGAAAGTGAGACACAGAATCCGAAGCAGGCTCCAGGCTCTGAGCTGTCAGCACAGAGCCGGATGCAGGGCTCGAACTCCAACTCACAGACAGTGAGATCATGACCTGAGCCGAAGTCGGCCACTTAACCGGCTGAGCCACCCAGGCGCCCCTGAAGGTTATTTTTTGATCAGGGTTGTTGAGAGGTTTTTGTGTCCAAACTCTGGGGGACTTTGTTTTAATTTTAATTTAATTGTTTTTATTTAATTTAATTGTAATGTAATTGTGTAATTGCATATATTTTCCCATCAGGTGCTAGAACACACAGCATATTCCTATGTCCAGGTGGGGGTGAGGAACGGATAGGGACAGAGATGTGCCGTGTGTGTGTGTTTGCGTGTCCATGTGTAGATGGGGTTCAGGGGAGAGAGCGTTCTGGCAGGGAGAACCCCTAAAACAAAGGCACAGAGAGGCCTGTGAGCTGGTAGAGCCAGGCCAGAGAGAAAAGAGAAGAAACCCACCGACAGTGACAGGAGGAGCCTGGGCCCTGTTCCTTTGGAGAGGAGGAGGCCTCAGAGAGTTGCGGGCAGGGGCAGGTCTGCAGGGGCAGGGGTAACTGAGAAGTATCATGGTTTGCCAGTCACTGAATGTGCTGAATGTGCTTCCGTGGGCCTTACCTCATTTCGGAGTAAAGCGTTTGTGTCTCCTGTCCACAAGACTGGCAGCCTCCGAGGAGGAGGGGAATAGAACATTTTTTAAATCTTGCTGCCTTAGAGACATGCCCATTACCTGCAGAGGGCTTGAGAGAGTGAAGGGCCTGCATGGGGGCCACCAGACTGAGTGCAGAGGTGAGAGTGTGGGGTCCGGGCTCACGTGGGGACTCTGTTCCCTTGGCCAGTTTTCCCATCTGTAGGGGGGTGATGTAATCATACCTTCATGCTAGGGGATTGTAAGGATTGATTTTTTTTTTAATGTTTATTTATTTTTGAGACACAGAAAGAGAGGGAGGGAGGGAGAAAAAGAGAGTGGGAAAGGGACAGAGGGGGACAAAAGATCCGAAGCAGGCTCCGTGCTGACAGCAGAGAACCTGATGTGGGGCTCGAACTCACAAACCATGAGATCATGTCCTGAGCCAAAATCAAACACTTAGCTGACTGAGCCACCCTGGCGACCCTGATGTTCTTGACTTGTTGTAAATGCTCCATAAATGTCTCTTCTGGAACTTTCAGCTCTCCCAGTGGCCTTCCCCTTGGTCTCCTTACCATAGGCCACCATCTTGCTTCTGTGGATTATCTGTCTCCCTCCCCATCTCATCTGCTCTTTCTCATTTCATCCCTTGATCCCACCACCCCGAGGTCTGTCTCTGTAATTCTGACTACTTTAAGTACCTCCTGTACATGGGATCATGCAGTACTTACCTTTGGTGTCTGGCTTACTCATTTGGCATCATGTCTTCAAGGTTCATCCTGCTGTAGCACATGTCAGGATTGCCCTCCTTTTTTCTCCCTCCCTCCCTCCCTCCCTTCCTCCTTTCCTTCCTTCCTTCCTTCCTTCCTTCCTCCCTCCCTCCCTCCCTCCCTCCCTTCCTCCCTTCCACGTAATTTCTAGACCCAAGGTAGGGCTTAAACTCAAGACCCTGAGATCAAAAGTCACACGCTCTACCAACTGAGCCAGACACGCACCCCAGAATTTCCTTCCTTTTTAAAGCTGAATAATGTTTCATTGTGTGTTTATATCACATTTTGTTGATCCATCCAAAGGACCCTTGGGTTGATTCCACCTTTTAGCTGTTGTGAATAATGCTGCTGTGAACATGAGTGTGCAAATATCTCTTTGGGACCCTGCTTTCAGTTCTTCTGGGTATGTGTCCAGAAACCCAATTACTGGATCATATGGTAACTCTATTTTTAATATTTTGAGGAACTACCATACTGTTTTCCACAGTACTGGCACCAGTTTATATTCCCACCAACAGTGTGCAAGGGTTCCACTTTCTCCGTATCATGACCAACACTTGTCCTTTTCTGTTTTCTGGCAATAGCCATCCCGATGGGTATGAGGTGATATCTCATTGTGGTTTTGATTTGCATTTCCCCTAATGATTAGTGCTGTTGAGTTTCTTTTCATGTGTTTACTGACCATTTGTACATCTTATTTAGAGAAAGGTCTATTCAAGTCCTTTCTTTGCCCCGTTTTTGAAATCTTTTAAATTTTATTAAAAATTTTTTAATGTTGATTTATTTTTGAGACAGAGAGAGACAGTGTGAGAGAGGCAGATGCAGAATCTAAAGCAGGCTCCAGGCTCTGAGCTGTCAGCACAGAGTCCTTCATGGGGCTCAAACCCACGAACCGTGAAATCATGACCTGAGCCAAAGTTGGATGCTTAACTGACTAAGCTCCCCAGGCGCCCCAGTTCCTCCTGAATTTTTAAACATTGGTTGGAGTTGTACCTTCAGCAGATGAGCAGGAGGGCAGTCAGAGGAGTGAGGGGAGGGAGAACTCAGATTGAGGGCCAAGAACCCCCCAGTTCCGGTTTGTTCTCCACCACTCAGTTGTCCCTGAGATTCTGGCCATTCCTCTTCTGTAAGTGAGGAGTTGATCCAGAATGTTCCCTTACATTTCTGGCATTCTTTCAGAGTGCCAGTAATCATGATGAGTTTTTGGAGGGAGGTTGGGGTTCATGGGGTTCAGAGATGACAGCCAAGAAAGAATTCTTGAAGACATTTTTGGTGCAAAATGCGATTTTATTAAAGCATGGGGACAGGACCCATGGGCAGGAAGAGTTGCCTTAGAGAAATGTCTATTCAAGTCCTTTGCCCAGTTTTTTTTCTTTCATATTTATTTATTTTTGAGAGAGAGAGAGAGAGACAGACAGACAGACAGAGCGTGAGTGGGGGAGGGGCAGAGAGAGAGGGAGATGCAGAATCTGAAGCAGGCTCCAGGCTCCAAGCTGTCAGCACAGAGCCCAATGCAGGCCTCGAACTCACGGACTGGACTGCAAGATCATGACCTGAGCTGGAGTCGAACACTTGACTGACTGAGCCACTGAGGTGCTCCTCCTTTGCCCAGTTTTTAATCAAGTTGGTTTTTTGTTGAATCATAGGAGTTCTTTATATATACTGGATACGATTTGCAAATATTTTCTGTAGGTTGCCTTTTCATTCTGTTGATTGTGTAACAGACTGTTTCTCAGTGACCACCATGGAACATTGAAAGTTTTCCTAACGGGGGGCGCCTAGGTGGCTCAGTCTGTTGAGCATCTGATTCTAGGTTTGGGCTCAGGTCATGATCTCACGGTTCATGAGTTCGAGCCCTGCATTGAGCTCCACTCTAGCAGTGTGAAACCTGCTTGGGATTCTCTCTCTGCCCCTGCCATGCATGCTCTCTCTCAAAGTAAATAAATGAACTTTAAAAAAAAGAGAGAAGGTTTTCCTAATGGATATAAATACCCTATCTCTCCCCTAATTCTATTTTCATGAACATTTCCCCTTATCATTAGATGCACTTCAAAAACATCATTTTCAGTGGCAACCTAATGTTCCTTCTTACTGACAAATCTTAGTTTATCTGACCATTCTCCTAATATTGGACACCATATTTCCCTATTCCAAATTAAGCTGGGATGAACATGTTAGTGTCTAAATCTTTAGGAGCATCTCTCATTATTTTCTCAGAATTGATTCCTTGGAGGGGCGCCTGGGTGGCTCAGTTGATTAAGTGCCTGACTTCGGCTCAGGTCCTGATCTCACGATTCTTGGGTTGGAGCCCTGCGTCGGGCTCTGTGCTGACAGCTCAGAGCCTGGAGCCAGCTTTGGATTCTGTGTCTCCCTCTCTGCCTCTCCCCTGCTCATGCTGCCTCTGTCTCTCAAAAATAAAGAAATGTAAAAAAGAAGAAGAAGAATTGATTCCTGGAAGTGGAATGGGCTGACTCAGATGGTTCTTAGTCATCGTGTTAATTTTCCTTACAATTTGCCAATTTCATCCCATCAGCAGGGGAGAAAAGTAATCCTCTCTCTGTCCTTGCCAACATTGAGTATTATGCTTTTAAAAATCTGCTAATGTGAAATATGAACGTTGATATTATATCAACGTTAATTTTTTTAATGTTTATTTATTTTTGAGAGAGAGAGAGACAGAGACAGAGCGTGAGTGGGGGAGGGGCAGGGAGAGACAAGAGACACAGAATCCGAAGCAGGCTCCAGGCTCCGAGCTGTCAGCACAGAGCCCGATGCAGAACTTGAACTCACAAATTGCAAGATCATGACCTGAGCCGAAGTCGGGCACTTAACTGACTGAGCCACCCAGGCGCTCCTAGTATGTTTTTTAATAGTGTGTTGTGTGTTGCTGTGCAGAGATGATACAAATAACTATGACAAAACCCAATCCTGGGACTTTAATTCAGGTCCTAGTTCTGTCACCAGACATCTATGACCTCCTTAGGGCTCTGAGATTTTAATTATCATGGTTTTTTCTTTTTTTTTTTAATGTTTATTTATTATTTTTGAGAGATAGAGACAGAGCGTGAGCGAGGGAGGGGCAGAGAGAGAGGGAGATCGTGACCTGACTAAAGTCTGATGTTTAACCGACTGAGCCACCCGGGCGCCCCTGTTTCCCCGCCCCCCCCCCCCCCCCCCCCCCGTGATTTAAGGTGCCTTACAGCTGGGAGAGCAGTTTCCCACCCATCCTCACAGCAACCCTCCAGGAGGCAAATGGGGAAATGAGGTCCAGAAAGGTGAACTCACTTGCCCAAGGTCATACAGCCAGTTAAGGGCCTGAGGAAGAAGCAACTAGCAGCCAACTCCATCTGGCTTTCTTCATAAAACATCAAAGATGGGAATTTAGAAGGCATTAGCTTGATTCTCAGCTGATAGAGCCTCCCTCAGGTTGCAGGCCTTCATCCAAACAACCCAGGCACTCAGCCAAGTGAGAACCATCCAGGGTATCTCAGATGCTTGGCCTTGGTCCAAGCCTGCCATCTTATTTCTTCCTGAAAGGGGCCCTGGGATGCCATCTCCTTGCATGCTAATAAATCACTCCCTTTACAGTCTTTTTTTGAAAATTGAGGTATAATTGACACTCTATTAGTTTCCAGTGTACAATGTAATGATTTGATATTTGTATATGTAGCAAAATGGTCATCACAATAAATCCAGTTAACATCTAGTCACCACGCCTAGTTACAAGATTTTTTTTCTCGTAATGAGAACTTTCAAGATCCTCTCTTTCAGCTACTCTCAAAATGCAATATAAAAATCATTGACTTCACTCATATGAGGACTTTAAGAGATGAAACAGATGAACATAAGGGAAGGGAAACAAAAATAATATAAAAACAGGGAGGGGAGCAAAACAGAAGAGACTCATAAATATGGAGAACAAACTGAGGGTTACTGGAGGGGTTGTGGGAGGGGGGATGGGCTAGATGGGTAAGGGGCACTAAGGAATCTACTCCTGAAATCATTGTGGCACTATATGCTAACTAATTTGGATGTAAATTATAAAAAAAAAAAAAAAAAATTAAAATTAAAGGGAAAAAAAAGAAAAAAAACCACTGACTATAGTCAACTGTGCTGTACATGACCTCCCTAGGACTTATTCATTTTATAACTGGAAGTTTGTGCCTCTTGATCCCCTTTACTCCTTTGGCCTACCCTCCACTCACCATCTAAGGTAACCAACAAGATGCTCTCTGTATCCATGAACCCACACTTTTGTTGTTGTTTTTGATTTTGATTTTTGGTTTCCACATATAAGTGAGATCATGTGGTATTTATCTTTTTCTTTTTGACCTATTTCACTCACTTTTGCAGTCTTTTCACATGACTCCCTTTCAGCCCACTTCTTCAGATGGTATTAAGCTTCCAAAAAGATCAAACTCTTTCAATTTTTTTTTTATGTTTTATTTATTTTTGAGAGACAGAGCATGAGCAGGGGAGGGTCAGAGAGAGAGGGAGACACAGAATCCCAGAGCCTGAAACAGGGCCCAAACTCATGAACCACGAGATTGTGACCTGAGCCGAAGTTGGATGTTCAACCAACTGAACCACCCAGGCGCTCGAACCCATAAACCATGAGATCACGACATGAGCCAAAGGTGAACACTTAACCAACCGAGCCACCCAGGCATCCCAAGACAAACTCTCTTAACCAGCAGAACTACTTACATTTGCAATTATTGTTTCCCTGGAGGACACTATAGCCCTCACTCAATAAAAGAAAGAAAGAGATCCACCATTTACAGAGCACCTAAGTGCCAGGCATTGTCCCACACCATGCCTCAGTAATCTTTACAACAAATCTGCCCAGTAACATTAATAGCCCCATTTTGCAGATGAGAAAACTGAGTCCCAGAGAGTTAATGTGACTTGCACTGGGTCATTTAGCTATCTGGTGAGACGTGGAGCTGGGATTCAAACCTAAGACCATCTGGACCCCACAATCTAGGCTTGTGATTTTTCATAGCCCAGAGCTGCACTGTCCATATAAACTTAAATTAATTCAAATTGAGTAAATAAAATTCAGTTCCTCAGGAGCACTAGCTACATGTCAAGTGTCAATAGCCACATGTTGTCAGTGGCTACCACATTAGACACTGCAGATGTAGAACATTTCCATCGCTGTGGAAAGATCTTGTGGACAGTACTGCTCTAGAATGTCAAAGAGAAGAAAGAAAATTTGGTGATTTTCCCCTCACAAGAGGATCCAAGCCGCCTGTCATTTGTCAACCCTGTGGGGAGTCCATCAGAAGTTATTTTCCCTGGATGAGGTCACCATAAAACTGTCTATGAGTGTTCATGCTGTGTTTTAGATCTCTCCTGGTTTGGAAGGAGACTGCAAGCTGGATCCATTCAGTCCCATCCATGCTAGGTACCAGCAGATCCCTTTCTTCATTCTCCTCCTGCCCCCAAATCCCTAGGTATCCAGTACTCTCCTCTGTCACAGCGCATTGGGATGTCTCCAACCATTAAAATGAGATGTCCCCACAGGACAAGACAGATGAGGACTGAGAAAAATTTCATGGCACAGTGGGCTTAGTTCTGGCTTGGATGGTCACTGGGTGACATCCTTGCTCCTGGGGAGAGGCGTCCTTACTCCATAGCGATGAGGGGGAGGACTGATGGAGCTCCTTGGCAAGGGGATGTCTGATCATAATGAGATATGTTTCTCCTGCCTACCAATAGAACTCTTTCCAGAGTTTGGGAATTCTCACTTTGTAAATAAAGGCAGAGCTTCCTGCTGTCATAGAAGCCCCAAAGTTCGGATGTTTACCTTTACAGCTTCTACTGCAGGTAAGAGATGGAAACATGTGATCAAAGCTGGACCAATCAGAACGTGGGTGACCAAGAAGCCGGGACTTGGGGAGGGTGGGTGAGAGTATTGAGACAGTGTCCATGGCCAGATGTCCATGGTAATAGCTGGGCACCCAGTGTCTTCACCAGCCCAGCCAAGTAGTACATACTCCCACATGACTTGGCCTCCCGCATTCCTGGCCACTTTGAGAAAATTCCTGGTGATTTTTTCCCATTACCCTTTTAATAAATCCCATCTCTGCTGCTGTCAGTCAGAGTTGGTTTCCTTTGCTTATGATGAACAGTACAACTCACTGGAATTAGACCAGATCATTTCTAGCCTGGAATTTGCTCCAGCAGGCAGGGAAGGGTCTCTGCTCTGGTCCACATGATCTTTCTATAACAGGACCCTTTGTCCCTACCCCATTGGGCTCATTCCCCTTGTTGCATTCTTGCCATTTCTTCCCTCAAACTTAGCAAATCTCTGGAATCAGGAGGTTGGAAACCCTGCTCTGACTTGTCAATACTTCTTTCATTCTGAGTCCCATCTCCAGGAATCTGGGGACTCAGAAAGTCCTATCTCTATTTTTCTGCTGAAATAATTCTTCCCTGAACATTAAATGCCCCATAGTCCAGGTTGGATGGAAAAGGGGTCTCACTGTGAAAAAGAAAGGGAACATACTAGTAATATATCAAAAATATTGTCCTGCCACACCACCAGGCTCACCAGGCACCCCAGTTTGCCCAGATTGGGAGCTTTCTTGGGACATGAGACTTTTGGTGCAAAAACAAAGAAGGTCCTGTGCAAACCAGGATGAGTTGGTCACCCTACACTTTAGTACTGTTATTCCTACTACTAATCCTGTTCTTCCACATAGCACTTTACAGCTTGCTAAGGACAGAATCAAGACCAGACTCGAATCAACACTGTTTTATCAAAGGTATTTTTTCTTTCTGATTAAGTGAAAACAAAATCTTATGGTTGTTGAAAATTTCATTTTCTTCAATATGAGTGAGCAGAAGAAGCATCTTTTCATATGTTTAAAACCATGTTTTCTATTCCTTTTCTTGGAAATGTCTGTTCATACCCTTTTATCCACCTGTTTGTTTTTGAAAATTATAAAGCAAAAAGGACACCCAGTTAAATATGATGGATTGATGATACTTATATGAACCCCACTCATCTGATAATAAGGAATAAAAGAAATCATCAGCTCACAATGCTAATGGTACAGGAGGGAGATATTAATGGTCCAGAAACTTCAGCAAACTTTTTGCAGACAGAGACAGAAGGGCAAGTAGTAACCAACTTAACAGGGAGGGAGTTATAACCTAGAGTTTGCAGAAGGAAGTATTGATGACTGAAAGAGAAGTCCAGAATCCTTCCATAGAAAGGATGAATGCTAAAGTTGAGGAAATCTCCCAGAGAGTAGAACAAAACAGAACAAGACAAAAGCCCAAAAGAGGGAAAATAAGAGAAAAACAATGAGAAAAAATTAAGGGCTCAGTCTATGAGGTTCAACTTCTAAGAAAATTTCCAGAAAGAGAAAACAGAAGAGAAAAAATAGGGAGGAGAAAATTATCAAAGAAATAATACAAGAAAATTTCCCAGAACAAAGAGATACAAATCTCCAGATGGAAAGGACCCAGCTAACACAACAATGAGGAAAATCACTCACTGAGGGGAGTTATCAAATATTATAATATTAGAGATAAAGAGAACAGCTTAAAAGCTTCCAAAGATTAAAAAAAGAATTAGTCATACATAGACAAAGGAACAGGATTCAGAACAGTGTCAGGGGTCTTAAATGTAGATACCAAAAGATAGTCATGCAATGCCTTACAAATTCCAAGAGAAAATACTTGTCAACCTAGATTTCTATAATCTGCTAAACTATTAATCAAGTGTGAGAATAGCATAAAGACATATTTAGGTATACAAGGGCTAAACGTATTTGTTTCTATGTACCCTTCCATACTGAAAGATGACATAGGAAGGTCCAAGTATGACAGACAGTTCTGCATTAGGTTTGGAGAGCACCAGTCTAGATTGGAGCTGAGGTCTTCAGGAGAAAACAAAACAAAACTCATGGACTTTTTGTTGTATTTAAGCATCTGGAAAATTTAATTCTAAGCATTTACCTGATTTATTGACCCTATTAGAAAATAACAATAGCTATAAAGAATATTAATGAAAAAGAAAAAAAAATCAAGGCAATTTTTAACCTCAGAAAATACAAAAGATATAGAAGAAATGAAACATAAACACAGTGAAACACAAACACATTATTTGATTCAGTAGAAAATAGCATTTGTAGTCCTTATAGGGTAAACACGATTTACTGACTTTACTGTATTGAATAACGGTGGGTAGGATAGTAGGGTAGGTAAACAGGAGAGAAGTAAACTGGGACCCAGAGGGTGATTCAGAGTTAGGTATCTTAGTTGGGACCAGCTAACTACGGTGACAAAAGCCTCCACATCTCAATCACTGAATCCAACAAACATTTATTTTCTTGTCCACCTTAAGTGATGGAGGTTGGCTGGCTTCCTGGCCAGCTGCCTTTTTTTGTTTTGTTTTGTTTTATTTATTTATTTTGAAAGAGTTCGAGCAGGGGAAGCACGGACAGAGAGGGAGAGAAAGAGAATCCCAAGCAGGCTCCACAGTGTCAGCAGGGAGCCGATCCTGGCTCAAACTCAAATCCATGAGGTCACAACCGGAGCTCAAATCAAGAGTTGGGCGTTTAAGTGACTGAGACTCCCAGGCGCCCCCAGTGGTTTTTAAGGAGTTCCTTCCATTTTGCAGCTCACTCATCTCCTAAGCCTTGGAGTCCTTCACTTTTTTTAAAGCTTTTATTTATTTTTATTTTTTTAAATGTTTATTTATTTTTGAGAGAGAGAGAGAGAGAGCAAGCAGGGGAGGAACAGAGAGAGAGGGAGACACAGAATCTGAAGCAGGCTCCAGGCTCTGTGAGCTGTCAGACCAGAGCCCAACCTGGGGCTGGAGTCCATGAAGTGCAAGGTCATGACCCGAGCCCCACGCTGGAGGCTTAACCACTGAACCACCCAGGTGCCCCTAAGCTTTTACTCTAATTCCAGTTAGTTAACATACAATGCTATACTTGTTCCAGGTGTAGAGTGGAGTCCTTCACTTTATTTTATTTTTTTTTTTTAATTTTTTTTTCAATGTTTTATTTATTTTGGGACAGAGAGAGACAGAGCATGAACGGGGGAGGGGCAGAGAGAGAGGGAGACACAGAATCGGAAGCAGGCTCCAGGCTCTGAGCCAACAGCCCAGAGCCCGACGCGGGGCTCGAACTCACGGACCGCGAGATCGTGACCTGGCTGAAGTCGGACGCTTAACCGACTGCGCCACCCAGGCGCCCCTGGAGTCCTTCACTTTAAAGCAGAGACAGTGTGAACAGTGTATGGGAGGTTTTTATGGGTCACGCCTGAGAATGTACACATCATATTCAATTGGCCGGAAATTGGTCTTACCTGCAAGGAAGACTGAGAAACGTAGTCTAGTTGTGTGTTCAGGAGCAAGGAAAAAAGTTCTGGGGAGCAAGTAGCAATACCTGCTACCGTAGGCAAAAATAGGGTGTGGGATGAGGAAGAAGAGCATCTCAGAGCATTCATGCAGCACTCAACATATATTTACCGAGCACCTACTATAGACCAGACAGGGTTTTAGGCATGGCAGCTGTAGTGGCAAATAGAGACTCTGCTCTCATGGAGCTTCTGTTTAGTGGGGAATGGCACATGGATTCTTACGGGGGGGGGGGGGGCTGTGAGGGGTGCTGGAATCTTGCCTTCTAAACCTATGTGGCTGGAACAGACTTTTAGCAGTTTGGTAGGGATTTTGGATTTGATTCTAAGACCAGTGAGAATTCCATCAAAGAATGTTAAGCCAGGAACATGACATGATTTAGTTTACTATTTATTTGCTTATTTATTTATAGGCTCCATGCCCAACGTGGGTCTTGAACTCACTGGTCAGATACCAAGAGTCGCATGTTTTACCTACTGAGCCAGCCAGGAGCCCCTGTTTTACCTTTTGAAGTGATCACTCTGGCAGCCTTGGGGAAAAATGGCTTGGCAGAGCAGGGCTGGACAGGAGTAAAAGCAGACGTTTCAGGCAATCTAGAGGGGAGGGGAGACCCGCCTGGCATGGTGCGGCGGTACTGAAGATGGAAAAAGGTGGAGATACAGGAGAAATATTTGAGAGGTAGACTAAGAGATACGGTGACTGAGTGCATGTGAGGGCGTGAAGGCGAGGGAAGAGAAAGGAATGATTCCTAAGGTGGTTTTTTTTTTTTGGTTTTTTTGTTTTTTTTTTTTGGCTTGAGTGCGTGACCCTAAGTGGGACCAGTCTCAGTAGCGGTTTGGGACCCAAACCAGATAATGGATGTGAAAGTGCTTTAGGAAAGGTCAAGCGGCGGCTGAAATCGCATGGTGAGCAAGAGGCAGTGAGTTCCATCTTACATTTGGGGAAATTGAGGCACGAGAGACCGGCAGGTGGGGTCAGGCCACGTCCCACACCTCTTCCGTGGATGAAAGGACAGAGGCGCGTGAGGTACCTGCTAAGCGCCCGTACTGTGCCCCGCCCCGCTGGCTTCCCTGTCCGCCGCTCGGGTCCCAATAAAGTTATTGAAATTGACACCGGTTGCCAAGGAAGTGGGTCGCCGAGCCGGGTTGCTAAGGAAGTGAGCGGCGACCATCTCTCCCCATCCGGGGCAGCGGGGAATGGCTGAGCCCGGGGCTTGCCGCCGCCCCCGCCGCCGCCGCCGCCGCCGCCGCCCGCTGTCGGCTCGCGCCTCAGGTGAGTCGGGAGGGGCCCGGGCGCCACCGGGGCAGGTCCGTCGCGCCCGCCGCCCGCGATCCGCCCGGAGGCCCGCGCCGGCGCCGCCGCCTGGCTCTGCTGCTTGGCGAGCGGGAGCATCCTCTGCCCTGACTCCCGGGCATCCTCCGGCCGTCCGGGCGGCCTCGCCCCTCCTCCTTCGGGCGGAGGCGCGGCCTGACCCTCAGACCTGGCCGCCAGGGGCCGGGGGCCACCCGGGGGCGTCTGGGGCCGCGGTCAGGGACCCAGCACTGGAGAGAGGCAGGGGAGCGAGAGCCTGGGGACCGAACCTCGACCGCTGCCCCGGTTCACTGTATGACCTTGGGCCAGTCCCTTTCCCTCTCAGGCTGCAGCCGAGTGTTTGTCCAGGGGTCTCCTAACACTTGCTGCTCAGAGTGCTTAAGAGGATGAGGTGGGTACGTTGAAAGAGCCCTAAATGGGGCGAGGGAGAATTCTTAGGGCCCCCTGACATGGGGACCAAGAGTCCAGTTTTAAATCGGGAGTGTCTGCGTTGGAGACCCTGCATCTCCATTTGGTGATTGTTTGTCCTCGTCTTGGGCAAGTTGATCTCTGAGCCTTCATTTTCTGTAAAATGGGTTAATGAACCTCTGTGGGAAGCCAATGAAACAGAGTATTTGTCAGGTAGCTTGGCACATAGTAAGTGTCCCACAAGCCATTAGGAGGCATGTGGGGTGGTGTGGGCAAGGCTTCCAGGAGGTGACTTTGAGACTGGTGGGATTTAGGTGTGTAGAGCGCCAGCCTGTATGTGTACTCCTTCCCTGTTGACACCACCCCACCCCCCGCCCCCAGTTTTACTTCTCCACGCTGTGCAGAGCAGGGAAGGTGGTGTGGACCTGCACAGGTAGCCCTGGGGGTGGAAACCCAGAGGTCAAGTCCTTGTAGATGGCTGAGGTTAGCTGTCATTTTCAAATACTTGGACCCTGTTGGCCCATCCAGAGCAAAAAGATATCTTATGTCTTTTGGGACGTGCTTAAAGCTTAGTAGCTATTTGCAAGTGTATGATTAAGGAGCACTTTTCAGGTACATTATCTCATTTAATTTTCACGGAGGCTTTGCCAGGTAGGTGGTGACGTTATCCCCATTTCACAGATGGGACTGAGGCTCAGAAAAGGGAATGACTTGCCTGGGAATCTTACACCTATTAAGTAGTGGAGCTGGACACATTTCCAGGTGAATCCTGTATTTTCTCCCCTGTACCCTGATGTCTCTGCTTTCTCAACCATAACTGTTACAAAGCCACAGAGTATTCTTTTGTTTCTTCTGATTTCTATGGTTAGAGGCTTTTCTTCCAGTGGCGAGGAGATAAGATCTTATATAAAACTTCATTTAAATAGATGCCTTCCAGGGACGCTTGGGTACTTAGTCCGTGAAGCATCTGACTCTTGATTGTGGCTCAGATCATGATCTCACCGTTTGTGAGATCGAGCCTCACGTCAGGCTCTGTGCTAACAGCATGGAGCCTCCTTAGGATTCTCTCTCCCTCTCAGTCTGGCCCCCCCCCCCGCCCCCGGCAAATAAATAAACATTAAAAAAATTAAATAGATACCATCCAAAGTGTGGACCTCAAAAAAGAGCTGGATTTAAAAAAAAAATCTTTTTTAACCTTTATTTATTTTTGAGACAGAGAAAGACAGGGCATGAACGGGAGAGGGTCAGAGAGAGGGAGACACAGAATCTGAAACAGGCTCCAGGCTCTGAGCTGTCAGCACAGAGCCCGACGCAGGGCTTGAACTCATGGACCACGAGATCATGACCTGAGCCGAAGTCAGCTGCTTAACCGACTGAGCCACCCAGGCGCCCCAAGCTGGAACTGTTTTAAAATTTTTAATGTTTATTTATTTTTGAGAGAGAGAGAGACAGAGTGCAAGTGGGGGAGGTGCAGAGAGAGAGAGAGGGAGAGGGAGACACAGAATCCGAAGCAGGCTCCAGGCTCCGAGCTGTCAGCACAGAGCCCAATGCGGAGCTCAAACCCATGAACCATGAGATCATGACCTGAGCTGAAGTCAGACGCTCAACTGACTGAGCCACCCAGGCGCCCCTAGAGCTGGAATGTTTAAAAGGCGACTTCTCTGTCCTTCAGTTCCCTCCTCTTTAAAATGAAAGAAGCAGGCTAGATAGTATCTGAAGGCCCTTTCAGTGTTCTTGTGCAACTCTCCTTGCAAGCTACTGGTTTTAAAAGCATGGAATCAGGCTGTCTGGGTTCAAGTCTCAGCTCTGCCACCTCCAAGCTGCGTGCCACTGAGCAATTT
Source organism: Prionailurus viverrinus (assembly GCF_022837055.1). Lineage (NCBI taxonomy): Eukaryota > Metazoa > Chordata > Mammalia > Carnivora > Felidae > Prionailurus > Prionailurus viverrinus. The sequence goes on along the minus strand of NC_062563.1, from coordinate 26,623,862 downwards.
ACTTCCATCTCTGTGCTGCAGTTTCCCCACCTGTAAAATGGGGATAATGAAAGGATCTACTATGTATGGCTGTTGTGAGGATTCATTGGAGCCTAATACGTTAAAGTGCGTGGCCTGTTTGATAAATGTTAGCTCTTATTATTTGGGCTTCACCTATACTACATATTATATTTATATACTTTATATCCTGTTTATGATTGGTGAATGAATAAATTGAAGTATGTGCATCCTACCAGGCTTGTCAACTTCAGAAGGTCACTGCAAGCTTGAAACAGTAGTTGTCACGGTAGAATATTAATGTCAGTATTATTATAGGGTCGCTCCAGGAACATGCAATCCCCTGCCAGAATGGGTTGCAAAGAGAGATGAAAGCCGGTGGGAGGATGTCAACTCCCAATTGAGTAAATGTGTACTAAATCCCTCTGTGCCAAGCACAATAGAAGATGTGGAAATCAGTCCTGGGGTGTCCGGGTGGCTCAGTCAGTTAAGCATCCAACTCTTGATTTCGGCTCAGGTCACGATCTCACAGTCTGTGAGTTCAAGCCCTGCTCTGGGCTCTGTGCTGGCAGCATGGAGCCTGCTTGGGATTCTCTCTCTCTCTCTCTCTCTCTCTCTCTCTCTCCCTCTCTCCCTCTCTCTCTCTCCCTCCCTCCATCCCTCCCTCCCTCCCCTGCTTGCACTCCCATACAGTCTCTCTCAAAATAAACATTTTAAAAATTAAAAAAAAAACCACAAAATCAGTCCCAATGCCATATACTTCAAGGACCTCAGAACGTAGTTTGTAGGTTACCAGCTTTTGAAATGATTCGACTTCTTTAAATGAATTCATGACTTGTGTTTAGCCCTACTGCAGAGTAAAGCTGCTTGTTCAGATCTCTTCTTTTTTGTCCCTAGGCTTCTGTTGGGTGCCTGGGTTAGCAGCTTCGTTTTATCCACTGGTGTGTGGGGCCCTGAGAAAGATCCTTTTCTTGTGGCACTTAATAATACAGTGCTCTCCGTGTGGTTTACAGAAGTGCTTAAGCGTGCCTTCACTCATTTGGTCTTATTAATAACCCTGTGAGGAAGGTAGGTTACAGATTTAATTTCCCCATTTTGCAGTCCAGGCACCTGAGGGAAGAGAAGCCCTGCTACCAGTAAGTGGCCCATTTCACATGGGAATTGGGTCTTCCTGCTCCAGGTTCAATGCTGCTGCCCTATGCAGCCTCAGTTTGATTCGCTCCACATTTGCTGAGCACCTGGTATGTGTCAGGCCCTGTTCTAGCCTGAAGATACGATGGTTCTGAGATGGATGAGATCCTTGCTTTATGCAGCAGACATTCCAGTGGCAGCAGTAGAAAAATAAACCAAGGGGCGCCTGGGTGGCGCAGTCGGTTGAGCGTCCGACTTCAGCCAGGTCACGATCTCGCGGTCCGTGAGTTCGAGCCCCGCGTCGGGCTCTGGGCTGATGGCTCGGAGCCTGGAGCCTGTTTCCGATTCGGTGTCTCCCTCTCTCTCTGCCCCTCCCCCGTTCATGCTCTGTCTCTCTCTGTCCCAAAAATAAATAAATGAAAAAAAAAAAAAAAAAGAAAAATAAACCAAGGCCACCATTTGGAAAAGTGGCAGAAGGAACAGCAAGGGTAAACTGCTCCAACAGTGGCTGGAGCAGGTGAGTTGGGGTGGAAGGAGAGAGAGAGAGGAGAGGGGGGCTGATGGGGAGGGGTGAGGCCTCAGATCATACAGGGCCTTGTAGGCTAGAGTAAGCACTTGTGGTTTGATTCTAAAAGCTTGGGAGGCCAGTGAAGTCTTTAGGAAGGGGAATGACCGTAGTCGATTTTGGGTTTTTTAAAAAATCATTCTGGCCTCTGTGTGGCCAATGGATTTTAAGGGGAACAAGCATGGCGGCCAGGAGGGTAGTTAGGAGACTGGTTGAGAAGTGATGAAGGCCTGCTGCAGGGGTAGCAGCGGAGGTGGGTCCAAGAGGGTGGACTGGGGATATATTTTGGAGGCAGAACCAGCAGGATGGTGGTTGGGAGAAGAGCTGAAGGAATCAAGGATGATTCCTGGGTTTTTGGCCTGAGCAATTAGGTAGATGTTGGGTGGTGCCATCTGCCTTTAAAATGATGAAAGGACTTTTTGGTAAGGTGCCCTGTGGGGAAGAATTCGCGGTGGTTCACTCCGAACCTGTTGGAGGGGCAGAGGTATAAACATCATACCTTACAGTTCGTGGGGACGAGATCCCAGATTATGTGCAGGAGCGCAGACAGATGCATCTCCCTGAAGCCCTCACCTTGGACTTCCGCAAGCCCTACTTTTCTTGCACTCTGGCTCTTTGCCGGCTAGTGGAGTGGCAGGCGTGGGCTTTGCCAGGGCAGTGCCCATCTGTCTCATGCTGTTGGTGTTGCTGTCCTGACTCGAGATCTTGGCTGATGAAGGCTGGAAGGAGGCTAGCCAGCTCTGGGAGAGAGTGAAGCTCACTGTCAGGGCCTCAGACGGCCACAGTTTCCCTGCCAAAGTGGTTCTTTTCCTTGGCCCTCAAATGACATTTCTAAAGTTTCAGAGCTTTTGATTTGGGAATCCCTTGTGAAAAGCTGTTGTGTTCTGCCAGAATTCCTGGAGGATCCTTGAATGGAGTATCTCTTCTGAGCAAGAGAATTCGAGCCTTTTTTTCCTATAGGCTAATACTTGCACTGGTAAATGTAGGCTTACGATGTTGCAAGTTCCACATGGTGAATAGAAGACTAATAATCCCACCGCCTCCACTCGTATAGCCTTGTTTGCTGTTTAAAATGTTCTTTCCTGTGTGTTCTTATCTAGTAATGCCAGTCCATGGAGGTCATGTGGAATATGTACCAGTCCCCAGTTTACAGACGAGGCATTGAGATGCCAAGAGGTCGTTGTTTTTGTCAGTAACGTTAGGTACCTGCTAGGTGCTGGGTGAGGGAGATTCTTGCAGCTCAGGGAGTGTGTTTTTCATGTCAGAAGTACCCTTGTCCCCTGGAGCTTGCTAGAAGTGCAGAGTCTGGGCCTAGATCTAATAAACCGGGCTGCATTTTACCAAGACCCCTGGGTGTCTCCTGTGCAAGTTAAAACTTGAGAGGTGCGCTTATTTGGTACTAAGTGGCAAAACTAGGGCTTGCCTGTGATAACGATAATAAAAGTGACAGGAATAGCTAACATTCATTGAGCCGAGCACTGTTGTAAGTACTTGACCCACGTTGTCTCATGCAGTCCTCATAGCAACCCTGACCATGGGTACTGTTACGAATCCCACTTTCCAGAAGAGGAAAGCAGAGGCACAGAAAATTCCCATAACGTCCCCGGATCCTTTGCTCTTTCTGCCGCTGGGTTTTCCAGGTGAGCAGTCCGTCCCTGCTGTCTTGTCCAGAGCCGTTCTCTTCTGTACGTGATACTAATGTTACATGCTGCTGAGAAAGTGACTTGAAAGAATGTTTGAGGAAATCAGGGGAAGAACCCTTGAGCTATTTTCACTGAATGAGATGGATGTCAGTCACTTGACCCATAGTCAAGAAACAGATATGCAATTTATAAGATAAGCACCTCTCACACTTCTTAACAGTCCAACACTCAAGGCCGAACAGCTGATGTGGGTAGGAACTGCGAGCCTGTACTGAGTCATTTGACCCTACACTGTTTCTTGATGGTGGTGATAATATCTGTGCCGAGAAGAGGGCAGCCAAAGTCCCATACCACCCGCTGACTGGCTGCAAAGGATGCCTCAGTTTTCCCTCTCTGCCCTGTGGCCTCATGGTTTTCCTTTCAACATCTCCTTATCTCAGAGCTTAAAGTCTTAGAAAGATTTCTTGGTCAAGGTATGCCCGTAGAATCTTAGGTTTCTTGGTCACAGGAAATTCTGGTGTGAAAAGGCAGTGGGATCAGGTGGGGTGGGGCAAGGATTCTGGTAGCAATTCTGCCACTTGCTGTGTGACCTGAGGCAAGTAATTCAACGTCTCTGGCTCTCAGTCGCAGTCTCTCTCTCTCTCTCTCTCTCAGTCTCAGAGTCTCAGTCTCAATATATACAAAATAAGGACCTGGAACAACTTTCCAAGGCTCTTCCAGCCCTGCCTGGAAGACTGAGTGTGGAGTTGAGTGGTATTTTCTTTCTTGGTGACTTCATGCTGGGCTTTCACCCAGGCCTTCCAGGGTGGGGCTTTTAAAGCACATTTCTGGGCCTCCAGAGATCCTTGATTGCCATCAGCTCATCTTATCAGCCTCACACATCTGCATTGCAGCTGGGGATGTTTCTGTTTAAGGCTCAACTAGTCCTGGTGACACATTGTGTCTCCTCACTTTGTCACACTGCAGGCATTGAGCTCTTCACACACAAGCAGATCTATCTTTAGTATGCTGATTTATTTAAATCAGAGTTTGCATTAGAGAGCACCAGTGATCATTATGGTGGGTGTGGTTTTATTTTTACAGTTTTTGGCAGGATATTTGCAGCACTTGCATTTTGTCATATTTGAACATGGTGTATAAGTGGAAGCGGGTCCAAGGGAACAAGGAATTAGAGCAGATTATCATGCTCTTATCTACTCTGGGGTCCTTCACATCACCTTCAGCAGAGGTTCCAGGAACTGCCTGCTTCGGGGCTGTTGTGTGCGAATAAAGTCAATGGAAATTAGAAGCTCATGGAATGGTCTCCAGCAGTGTAGTGGATTGCAGTAATCATTACTTTATAACACATTTCAGTAACCTAAGCAAAAAAAAAAAAAAAAAAAAAAAGAAAAAAGAAAAAGAAAAATCTAGCTAGTAAATCACAAAAGATTCCATTCAGGTAAGATAAAATATCAGCTCAGGTTACTTAAGATAACCACAAGAAGATTGTTCTTGGTGGAAATAGTTACTGGTTTTGCAAGATCTGCAGTAACCAGTCAGATTCTAGCCTAAGAAATATATCGTGTTTTTCCTTCCTTATTTCTTCAGTTGGCAGCATTTTTTAATAGCATTTTTTTCCTGTTTATAAAAATAATGAATTTCTGTTGAGGAAAAATGAGGAAAGTCCTGAAAAGATCCAACTTAAGATTCACTTTGGGGCACCTGGCCGGCTCAGTCAGTGGAACATGGGACTCTTGATCTCGGGGTTATGAGTTCAAGGCCCATGCTGGGCATGGAGATTGCTTAAAAATAAAATCTAAAAAAAAAAAAAAAAAAAATGCTTTGAAAGATTCACTTTAGGTGTGTCTGGGTGCCTCAGTTGGTTAAACGTCTGAGTTTGGCTCAGGTCATGATCTCTTGGTTCGTGAATTCGAGCCCTGCATCAGGTTCTGTGCTGACAGCTCAGAGCCTAGAGCCTGCTTCAGATTCTGTGTCTCCCTCTGCACCTCCCCTGCTCGTGTTCTCTCTCTCTCTCTCTCTCTCTCTCTCTCTCTCAAAGAATAAATAAACATTAAAAAAAATTTTTTTTAAAGAGTCACTTTAAGTCCTACTGCCCAAAACTAACCACTGTAACATCTTACTATCCAAAGGCAAAGATATCCCTAAATGTATTTTATCTAGTGGATGTACAATTCTTACCTATTTCCCCTATTGTCATTTAGGCTAGTTTCAATGTTAAATATTATAAATAATGCCACAGAGAACATCTTGATGATTATCTTTGTGTAAACCTTTGTCTGCATTTCTGATGATTTCTTTAGATTATTTAATTAAAAAATTTTAATTACAAAGGCAGCCTCCTTAAATCACATTTTTAACAAGGCAATGTCTAAATAAAGTTGGAAAGGCAGACATTTTACTACAATTTGGTGGAGAGGAGTTGCCTATGAAAATGGTATTCTAACTCAATTTCGGCATTCTTGTCTACTTGTAGATATGTTCTTAGATAAATGTACACTCAAAGCGTTACCTTTCATGTTGCATCTGGAAATGTTCATTTCATATTTCAGAACCATGTTTCCATGTTTAGTAGTTATAAACTAGTAAACTTTCCCTGGCATTGGGCATTTGTTTCCAGACTTTTACAATGACATAACGGGCTCTAATGAACATCTTTGCTTCTCTCTCTCAGCCTCATAAGAGAACTGGGGCACCTGGGTGGCACAGTCGGTTGAGCATCCGACTTCAGCCAGGTCACGATCTCGCGGTCCGTGAGTTCGAGCCCCACATCAGGCTCTGGGCTGATGGCTCAGAGCCTGGAGCCTGCTTCCGATTCTGTGTCTCCCTCTCTCTCTGCCCCTCCCCCGTTCATGCTCTGTCTCTCTCTGTCCCAAAAAATAAATAAACGTTGAAAAAAAAAATTAAAAAAAAAAAAAGAGAACAATTCTAATAAATAAATAGATGGTTTGGGGAAGGTTAGAATTTTCAAAGTTCTAAAGGAGAACCGTATGTTTTCCTTCTTAAAATTTTATTGGGATCCTGGGGCGCCTGGGTGGCGCAGTCGGTTAAGCGTCTGACTTCAGCCAGGTCACGATCTCGCGGTCCGTGAGTTCGAGCCCCGTGTCAGGCTCTGGGCTGACGGCTCAGAGCCTGGAGCCTATTTCCGATTCTGTGTCTCCCTCTCTCTCTGCCCCTCCCCCATTCATGCTCTGTCTCTCTCTGTCCCGAAAATAAAATAAACGTTGAAAAAAAAATTTAAAAAAAATTTTATTGGGATCCTCCAAAAGTGTTAAAAAAAAAAAAACAACTTTGTTGAGATATAATTCCCATACCATAAAGTATCTTTTTTTTAATTTTTTTTTTTTAACGTTTATTTATTTTTGAGACAGAGAGAGACAGAGCATGAACAGGGGAGGGTCAGAGAGAGGGAGACACAGAATCTGAAACAGGCTCCAGGCTCTGAGCTGTCAGCACAGAGCCCGACGCGGAGCTCGAACTCATGGACTGCGAGATCATGACCTGAGCTGAAGTTGGCCGCTTAACCGACTGAGCCACCCAGGAGCCCCATAAAGTATCTTTTCATAGTTTTTCTCAGCCTTCTTTGCTCCTTCTCCTGCATTTTCTTTTTGATACAGAATTCCTACTGTATAAGACCCAGAACACGGGCCTATGTAAACCCTCCGTTCCCTGAGCAGGCTGTTGGCTGGTGACATTGACTGGAAATACTGTACATACATTATCAGGTTTGTGCACTGCACGAGCTCTCACTATGAGAGCAAGCATATCATTGTGGAATTGGACAGTGCACCGTGACAACTGTGGACTTTTGGAGAGGGATTTTTAAAAAACATTTAACTCCTCAATTACTGAAATAAGTTCTATGATTTATGGGAGATTCTGCTTCATCAGCTTTGGGAACTGTTTTCTATAGAGGTGGCACATGTAGGGCGAGCTTCTCCAACATGAGTATACACGCAAATCATCAGAAGTCTCAATACAATGGGATTCTGATTTGGGGGGATCTAGATGGGGTTAGATTCTGCAGCGTTAAACCAGGTAGAACAGGAGAAGATTTTAGGTCGCACTCAGTACAGCATCCAAAATTATATTGAATGACATGGATTAGGATGAGGTTGTTAGCGTTATTCCCTTTTTTTTTTTTTTAATTTAATTTATTTATTTATTTATTTTTTTAAACGTTTATTTATTTTTGAGACAGAGAGAGACAGAGCATGAACGGGGGAGGGTCAGAGAGAGAGGGAGACACAGAATCCGAAATAGGCTCCAGGCTCTGAGCAGTCAGCACAGAGCCCGACGCGGGGCTGGAACTCACGGACTGCGAGATCGTGACCTGAGCCGAAGTCTGAGGCTTAACCGACTGAGCCACCCAGGCGCCCCGCGTTATTCCCTTTTAAACTTTCTTCTGGCTATGACAAGGAGAACATTTGTGTGGTTCCCGTCTATTTCTTAACACTTGCTAAGTTGGTTTTCTAACCAAGAGAGATCAGACCGTCAGCCCTTAGGTAAGCCATAGTATCTAGCTAGAATTTAGTGACGTTATTGTGTGTCCTTATATTTATTTTCATAGTTACCTTCTGTGTATAGTAAGTGATACTGATTTTCTATTCATGCTAGTGATACAAAGTTTCTTTGTGTTAGAAGAAAGTAGATTTAAAGAAAAACCTTGAGTAAATAATAGTACAGGTGGTTCATGGAAATGGTAAAAATCGTGAAGAGACAATCAGATGACTGATATTTAGGGCTGGTGTAGGAAAAAGGCCATGAACTTTGGAGCCAGGCAGACCTGGTTTCTGCGTATTTTGCCACTTATTAACCCGGTGTGCCATGTTACTGCCCTCTCCCCTGCTCAGGGCTTTTCTCCTCCAGATTGGGTCAGGGCAGAAGCACCTCCTGTGGGCCAGGCCCCGTAATGCTTGTCTCCTCTGATGCTCAGACAACTCCATGTGGCAGGGTATTGGTGGTCTTCCCATTTCACAGACAAGCAAATAGTCTCAGAAGGAACTTGTGCCGGGTTCCAGAGCTAGGAATGGTAGCACTGGGTTTCAATCTCACGTGTACCTGAATGTCTCTTTTCATTACTCCAGGCCACTTCCCTCTTTTAAATGTCGATTTTGCTCTGGCTCTCTACCCAGCTGAATGGCAGTCTGATTAAAATGAAACGTCACTGAGGGGCGCTTGGGTGGCTCAGTCAGTTAAGCCTCTGACTCTTGATTTTGGCCCAGGTCATGATCTCATAACTCATGAGTTCGAGCCCCACATGGGGCTCCGTGCTGGCAGTGTGGAGCCTGCTTGGGGTTCTCTCTCTCTCTCTGTCTCTCTCTCTCTCTCTCTCTGTCTCTCACAACAAATAAACTTCAAATAAAATAAACAGAAAATAAAATTGTTAAAAAAAGAAAAGTCATTGCGCACACCCATGTTCACTACAGCATTACTCACAATTGCCAAGAGGTGGGAGTTGCCCAGACGTCCCTGGACAGACCAGTGGATAAAGAAAATGTGGCATATACACACAATAGGATATTATTTAGCCTCAAAAAAACAAGGTGATCTTGTCACATGTCACAACACAGAGGCAGAATGGTGGTTTGCAGGGGCTGGGGAAAGGGGGAAATGGGAAGTTTCTGCTTGATAGGTATAGAGTTTCAGTTTGGCACGATGAAAAAGTTCTAGAGCTCTGTTACAATGTGGATGTAGTTGGCACTGGATTGTACACTTAAAAGTGGTTCAGAGGGTACATTTTGTATATAAGTGTAGGGGTTTTTTTACCACAATTAAAAATTTCTTAAAAGTAGAAAAAGAAAAAAAGCCATTGGTCAGAAGGCATTTTTTTTTTCATTTTGGAAAATGTCAAGCGTGCATAAAAATAGACTAATATAATGAACCATGAACCCATTACCCACTTCCAGCAGTTATCAGCACACGGCACTTCTGTTCTACCTACAATCTCCCGTGCACCCCACCCCACTCTGGCACACAGTACGTAACTTTATCTGAAAACACTTTTACGTGTATGCCTAAAGTAAGAACTTTTTCTAAAGAGCACCATTTTCACACCTAAAAAAAGGTAACGATAATTCTTTAACCACCTAGTATCTGGTGTGCAAATTTGCTCGATTGTCTCATACATTTTGTAATAGTTGGTTCATTTGGCTCAAGATCCAAAAAGGGCCCCCATCAAGCACCAAATGTTATATTTGGTTGATTTAACTGTCTTACATCAAAAGAGTGTATACATTTTTATTTTTATTTATTTAAAAGAATTTTTTTAACGTTTATTTATTTTTGAGACAGAGAGAGACAGAGCATGAACAGGGGAGGGTCAGAGAGAGGGAGACACAGAATCTGAAACAGGCTCCAGGCTCTGAGCTGTCAGCACAGAGCCCGACGCGGGGCTCGAACTCACGGACTGCGAGATCATGACCTGAGCCGAAGTTGGACACTTATCCGACTGAGCCACCCAGGCGCCCCAGAGTGTATACATTTTTAGCAGAGAAACAACTTCACTTCTTTCCTGGATGAGTACTTGGAATGAGAAGTTCCTGGAAGGAAGGCTGTTCTGGCTTCATAGTCTAGTGGTGGTTCAGAGTGTAAGTTCTGTGTGTTGGGCTGGTGTGGGCAACAGGGTGCACTGGCGGTGGGGGGATTAGTGAGACAGCCTGGGGAGGGGGTAGATGGCGCCCTCTGTCAAAAAGGAACCTGCATAGCTTTTACAGCTCTAGGAATGGATCCTGCTAATTACTCCTACCTGTAGCTAACGGTGTATGTTCAGGATATTCACTACGGCATCGTTTGCAGTAGCAAAAGACCAGGAACCATGAGAAGACGTCCCGGTAGTGGAATAATCAAACACCTTAAAAATTTATTTTATTTATTTATTTTTTTAAGTAAAGTCTACACTCAACTTGGGGCTGGAACTCATGACCCTGAGATCAAGAGTCACATGCTCTACTGACTGAGCCAGCCAGGCGCCCCATCAACCACACCGTGACGTCTAGGCAGCTGTTTGAAGGAGGGGGGTGGTGGTAGTGCAGAAATTGCTTCCAGGATCTATAAAGTAAGATGGAGAACAGTACGTAGTATACTTCCACTTGAGTTTAAAAAAAAAAAAAAAAAAAAAAAAAGATGGGCGAGCAATACAGATACATTAATGCTTAGGTATGCATTGAGTATTTCCCCAGGGGTCGGGGGAAGATTACTTGCTCATTACTGTACAGCCTGAATTGTTTTAATCTATGCATATATTGATATACACATGTACATATGCATATATATGTGTGTATTAAGAATAAGTTTATAGGTAGGCCTTTAAATAAGATAAGCCTAGTTTTGAATCCTGATTGTTCCACTTAATTGCTCTGAGACCTTGGGCAAATTAATTTCTCTGAGCCTCCCATCCTTATTTTTAAAATGAGGCTAATACCTATTCCTCATAAGGTGATGTTGAGGATTAGAAGAGGAATATACGTTAAGCTCTTGATATACTGTGAATTGCAAGTGTTGAATATGACAAAACCTCAGACCTACACTGATCCTAATAAGAAGTAGCCTCTAGATTTGACTATATTTTTATGAATGTATTTTCTGAATGTTTCACAACTGGATTAAAAAAAGAAAGGATTTCTTTCCCACTTTTTCCGTCTAAATAAATGCTTTCTTTGTCTGCCTGTTTGGGTTATCAAATGACAGGGCATGCATGGTGCCAGTTTGAATTCAGGGCAGGAATTTATTTGTTTAGGGTTCTTGTATGTAACCTTTGTAGGTTTCTTTCCAGATAAGTAGCCTGTCTTCCTAAAACACTTAATCTGAAATCAAGTTGCTAGACTTTTCCCCCCCAAGGAAACAATAGCTTCATTGCCATCCCCCTTCTTGATTATAAGAAACAAAATATATGCAGCTGTCAAAAAGGCCAAAGGAAGCAAAAAAAAAAAAAAAAAAAATCACTTGCAAGCTCAGTCCCAGAGTAAATTAACTTTACTAATCTTGCACTAGGCTAAGCACTGAGCATTAATTTATTAGTTTATTTAATCCTTAGAACAGTTCTTTAAGGTATGTGTTATTAACTGCATTTTATGTAAGAAAATATGACCGAGGTAACTTTGTCAAGATTTTGTAGCTAAGTGGCAGTGCAGAAATTAAAACCCTGACGTGTTGGACGCTAAAGCTCATGCTTTTAGCGCAGAGCCTGCTTGGGATTCTCTCTCTTCCTCTTTCTCTGCCCCTCCCCAACTTGCACCGTCTCTGTCTCTCTCAAAATAGATAAATAAACTTAAAAAAAATAATAAAGCTCATGTTTTTAACCATGACTTTACCCTGTTTCCCTCACGTCTTTTTCTGTACATGTGCGTGTACACATGTAAACATAAATCACGTCACAGTAGCTCTTCTCTTTGGTAGCCTGCTTTTTTTTTCACTCAGCCAAATGTCACGAATATCTTCCTAGATGTAAATACTTAGAGGTTTATTGCCATTCTTAATGACTGCATAATTTCCCATTGTAGAGATGTGTTATAACTTAACCAGTCCTTTACTGATGAGTATTTAGGTGGTTATAGGTGGTGCTGTAATAAATACAAACATGTGTGTGCATCTTGCATATATATTCAGGGATTGATGTCCTTAATTAGATCCTTAAAATAATTCCAAGAAATGGAGTTGCTGTTTGAAGGGAGTGTTACATTTTGACTATTACACTTCAATGGATTGATTGACTGTTTGATTCAAGATATTGATTACTCAACTGTTAGCAAATAATCTGTGCCAGTTTGAGATGCTGTGGCTCTTATACGTACTGTAGGGACAGCTTGAAAGTTTTTAGACAATTCACACAATTATGTGGGTATAAATAGTACCTGTAATAACAACAGACTGTATTTTATTAACCTTTGGTCTAAATGCCTTTAGGGCGGAGACTACATGACTTGCTACAATGACATTAGAATGTTCAAGAGTCTAGTACTGTAGACCTCATGGAAGCTCTTTTAGACACTTCACCATAAAGTTGAGATAAGTATTTTTACTCCTAGGGCCCTTTGTTCATCAGTTAAAACATTGCCTTTCCCTTCCTGCCTCTCTTTCTTCTTTCCTTCCTTCCATCTTGATGCCCAGCCTGGCTCTCAGACCCACGACCCTGAGATCAAGAGTCACATGCTCCACTGACTGAGCCAGCCAGGCACCCCAAAACATTTTTACTACCTTATATTCATGGTGGTCAGTAAAACTGGGTAGATGAAAGGAAGAAAATAATGAGTTTTAACAATTGGATATTACTTTACCAATTAATTTCACAAAATTTTCCCATCTCCTTTTTCCCCTAATTTTATTTTTCTGACCACACAGTATATTCCCACTAGTCAAAACCCAAGAGGTCTAAAGGGGATACATGCAAAGTCTCCCTCCTGCTCTTACCCCACGCCATATAGCTCTTTCCTTATAGGCAGCCAGTGTTGTTATCTGGCTCATGAACATCCCTTAAAATATATTTTATGCACATATAAGCAAATATAGAACTGTTCCCTCAACACAAATCCAATGTTATTTTTTTTAAGTTATTATTTTTTTTTTTTTTTTTAATTTTTGAGAGAGACAGACAGACAGACAGACAGAGCGTGAGCTAGGGAGGGGCAGAGAGAGAGGGAGACACAGAGTCCAAAGCAGGCTCCAGGCTCTGAGCTGACAGCACAGAGCCTGACATGAGGCTCAAACTCGTGAACTGCGAGATCATGACCCGAGCTGAAGTCTGGCTTTCAACCTACTGAGCCACCCAGGTGCCCCAAATCCAATGTCCTTTTAAACATTTTTAAACATGTTTAAACATTTTTTTTTTTTTTTTTTTTTAGAGGGGGAGAAAGAGAACTTGCACATGCATGTGAGCACAGGGGAGGGGCAGAGAGAAAGTGGGAGAGAATGAATCCCAAACAGGCTCTGTGCTGTCAGCGGAGAGCCTGACTCAGGTCTCAATGTCACAAACTGTGAGATCATGACCTGAGCCAAAATCGAGAGTTCGATGCTTAACTGACTGAGTCACCCAGGCACCCCCCAATGTCCTTTCAAAAGTTCCTCAGTGATGTTATTTTTCAACAAGAGATGAATAATCTTGTTTCAAAAATTGTGTAACTCCCATTAATGGGAGACCCAGAATTGGGCTTGCTCTCTGATACTTCAAAACAGCGCTGGTTGTGAGAGTAGTGTTGATGGTGATGAGGTAGATACAGAGTAGAAAACAGCCACTTCCCTTGAGAGAAACTTGCACAGGGAGTTGGCTTAAGCCTGGTTAATAGGGAGCTGCTTTATCTTCTTGCCCGAGAGTTGCAGTGTTTCTCAGATGGCCCACGTGATCTGTGGCTTCAGCTGCCTTTCAGATCCTCTGAGTCCTTGAACTCCAGGCCAGGGCGGTTGGCAGGTGGTTGCCTGGTCTGATCTTAGAGGACACTGCATTGGAATGCATTGATTAAAGATGCATTAGCATGCACTCTGTGCACCTGCAGATTGCTCCGCCTTGCAGGGCTGTTTCTGGTAAATTGTCAGACCTTTATTTTTTTCCCCTTTGAAGATACCACATGCTCACTAAAGAATAGGTCACTATTGATGTTTTGATGGGACTTATTTTTATATAATTGTGATTGCATGCGTTCAGTTTTGTAAACTGCTTTTTCATTTGTGATAAGCATTTTCCATGCCGTTACAGACCCTTGGTAAGTGTCATTTAAAAAGGTAGATTAGGGGCTCAGTTGGTTAAGCATCTGACTTCGGCTCAGGTCATGATCTCTCGGTTCGAGCCCTGCATCGGGCTCTCCATTCTCAGCGCAGAGCCCACTTCAGATCCTCTGTCTCCCTCGCTTTCTTCCGCTACCCTGTTCGGGCACTCTCTCTCTCTCAAAAATGAATGAAAACATTAAAAAAAAAAAAAAAAGATAAAGGTCTAGGGGCACCTGGTGGCTCAGTCAGTTAAGCATCCGACTTTGGCTTAGGTTATGATCTCGCAGTCTGTGTGTTCGAGCCCCGCGTCAGTCTCTGTGACGACAGCTCAGAGCCTGGAACCTGCTTCGGATTCTGTGTCTCCTTCTCTCTTTGCCACTCCCCCACTCACATTCTGTCTCTCTCTCTTTCAAAATTAAACATTTAAAAACAATTTAAAAAGATAAAGGTCTAAAGAAAACCTCCTGTTAAAAAAAAAAAAAGACTTGCATGGCAGGCCTTTCTTTTTTTTTTTTTTAAGTTTTTTTTTTTTTAATGTTTATTTATTTTTGGGACAGAGAGAGACAGAGCATGAACGGGGGAGGGTCAGAGAGAGAGGGAGACACAGAATCCGAAGCAGGCTCCAGGCTCTGAGCTGTCAGCACAGAGCCTGAAGTGGGGCTCGAACTCACAGACCGTGAGATCGTGACCTGAGCCGAAGTCGGACGCTTAACCGACTGAGCCACCCAGGTGCCCCCAGGCCTTTCTTAATCAGATCATGTATATGTGAATTTGGTTATAGACAGAGATGCCTATAGGAGCCATGCAGGAAATACAAATGGGCAAAGCATGTTGGGTGTGACTGTAGAGAGCGGGGTTGGGGCAGATTGGAGAGGCTGGGCTCTCCAAAGTGGCAGGTGTTTTCTCAGTTCCCATTGCTACCATTTGGGTCATGGGCTAGGGGCTGTCAGATACTCCTATTCTTCAAGAGAAGCAGAAAACCTGTTTGTTTGTTTTTTTTAATTTATTTTTATTTTTTATTAAAGAAACTTAAGTTTATTTACTCAGAGAGAAAGTGTGAGCATATATGTGCAAGTGCACACATGAGTGGGAGGGTGGGGTAGGGGAGGGAGGGGCAGAGAGAGAGGGAGAGAATCCCAAGCAGGCTCCACACCATCAGTGCAGAGCCCGACACAGGCCCGATCTCACAACCATGAGATCGTGACCTAAGCTGAAGTCAGGAGTTGCATGCTTAACTGACTGAGCCATTCAGGTGCCCCAAACCTGGTTTGTTTGTTTTTTAATGTGAAATTGGTGTTTTTTTTTTTTTCTTTTTGAGAAAACAAATTTTTACATATTCAGAGAATAATATGGGAAACAATCAGGATTGACAGCAGTTAACATTTTCTCTTATTTTCTTCAAGCCTCATTTCCCTGGGGTTTTTGTTTGTTTGTTTTATTTTGTTGTTTTTTGTTTGAAGTAAACTCACCTCCCAATGTGGGGCTTGAACTCATCACCCTTAGATCAAGAGTCACATGCTCCACCAACTGAGCCAGCCAGGCACCCCACCCTGTTCTATTTTTTTAAGAGGAATGATAAAATATTAAAGATAAAATTGAAATATCTTTCCCATTATTTAAAAAATTTTTTCAATTTTAGAGAGAATGAGTGCATGAGCAGGAGAAAGGGGCAGAAGGGGAGAGAGAGAGAGAGAGAGAGAGAGAGAGAGAGAGAGAGAGAAAGAGAATCCCAAGCAGGCTCCATGCTCCAAGCAGAGCCCTCTGTGGGGCTGACCCCACGACCCTGGGATTATGACCTGAGCAGAAATCAAGAGTCGGACACTCAATTGACTGAGCCACCCAGGTGCTCCAAAATATCCTTCCCATTTTTAATCCCATTCTCCACCTCTCACCCTGCCCAGTTTGGGCAGCTGCTATCATAAATTGTTGTATATCTTTCTATTCCATTTTTTAATACTTACAAATGCAGCTCTATGAGCACCATATTATTTTATAAATTTTTTGTTGTTTTATAAATTTTTAATCATAATTATCACTCTGTACTTGCTTTTTCACTCAGCCTGTATATTTATCCATGTAAACATATATAAGTCTAATTCAGGCTTGGCAGACTTTTCTGTAAAAGTTCAGGCAGTAAATATTTTAGGTTTTCTGAGCCAGACTGTCTCTGTTACAGCTACTCAACTCTGATATTTTATAGCTAATGCAGCCATAGGTAATGTGTAAACAGAGGAGGTATGGCTATGTTCCAATAAAATTTTATTTACAAAAACAGGATGTGGGCCGGATTTGGCCCCTGGGCTAGAGCTTGCTAACCCCTGCTCTAATGTATTCCTTTTTCCTACTGAATAGTATAGTGTGTATGATATGATTACACCATATGCTATTTTTCAATTCCCCTGGTTTAGGTTGTTTCCAGCTTTTCTATTTTAACATGCTGCAGGAAGCATCCTTGTCCATGTTTCCTTGTGTACACATTCAAAGGTTTTTCACTAGGACATACACATAAATAGAAGTGGAATTGCTGAGGCTTTTTTTTTATTTAAACAAATAAAATGGGCTAAATAAAATGCTTCAGGTAGAAGAATGTAACCAGTTTGAGACTTCTGTCCTAGAATCTCTATAGGAAGCCAATAGTTAGTGAGAATCCAATCCACACTTACTTCTAGAATTTGAGGTAAGAATCCGTGACAACCAGCAAAGATGAGGGTGCATTCACCCAAGTATAAGAGCTGGAGAATGATCTGGAAGCGTGTGACCGCCATGAGAAATGCGTAACTGACTTCCTCAGCGGACAAAAGTGGTGAAGTTAGGAAGAAACTCAGCTTTTCGTGGGTAGTGGCCATTCAGATGGTGGTTGTTAACGTCGGAATGATCAGTTCTAACAGAAAAGCTATTCAGGATGAAGGTGACGAGCTGCTGACCTGTGGTTGCTTCTTTCCTGGCAATGCTGTGAGTTCCTTTAAAGATTTATCACTGCAATTAGACCGGCTAGAAGAAGAGTAAGGAAGGTAATAAAGCAAAGAAAGAGCGTCAGGGCATCCTTCCAAGAAAACCCTCTCCTCTGAGGAGGACCCAGAGCAAGTTTTTAAGCCCTGGTGGCAGGAAATTAAATTAGCCCATCTTCCTGAAGCAGTATGGCAACAATACATGACTCGTGCAGTCGAGCTCAGCGAGCTCAGCAAAGAAATGGTATTATTCCGTGTTCTGAGTTGAGATTTAATTAAGAGGACTCGGGCTTTGGGAATTCCTTCTTTTTGAAACATTTTAAGCATGATTGTAGGTCATTATCGTTCCTTTGTTTTTATCGTTTGGAAGAGTGCAAAAAATATACGGTCATCCTGCGGTGGACCTTTTCATTTTTTTAAACAGGCTCGGGGCCACCTTGTTTTGATAGGTAAAAGCTGGACAGCTCTGCCTCTTCTGTAATGCAGAAAAATTGGTCTCTCCTCTGACCCATTCTCCTCTTACCCCCCTTATGTTTCCTTTAAAAATTTTTTATTTTGGGGCGCCTGGGTGGCGCAGTCGGTTAAGCGTCCGACTTCAGCCAGGTCACGATCTCGCGGTCCGGGAGTTCGAGCCCCGCGTCAGGCTCTGGGCTGATGGCTCAGAGCCTGGAGCCTGTTTCCGATTCTGTGTCTCCCTCTCTCTCTGACCCTCCCCCGTTCATGCTCTGTCTCTCTCTGTCCCAAAAATAAATAAACGTTGAAAAAAAAAATTAAAAATTTTTTATTTTATTTTATTTAAAAATTTTTATAAATATTTATTTTTGAGAGAGAGAGAGAGAGAGAGAGAGAGAGAGAGAGGCAGAGCATGAGCAGGGGAGGGGCAGAGAGAGAGGGAAACACAGAATCTGAAGCAGGCTCCAGGCTCCGAGCTGTCAGCACAGAGCCCGACGTGGAGCCGAACCCATGAACTGTGAAATCATGACCTGGGCCGAAGTCGGACGCTTAACCGACTGAGCCACCCAGCCGTCCCTTTTCTTTCTTTCCGTTTTTTTTTTTTTTTTAAGTTTTATTTATTTAAGTACTCTCCACCCAACATGGGGCTCAAACTCATGACCCCGAGATCAAGAGCCACATGCTCCTCCCACTGAGCCGGCCAGCCTCCCTCCCTTACGTTTCTTACTCCAAGTCTATGGGATCTTGTCTAAACCATCCCATGTGCTGCAGCAGAGGCCTCCCCATGGGAGGCTCAGGGGCTTGGGGTTTGAGCTTGGCCCCTGACTTTTGCAGGTCTCTGCTGACATGGAGGTAGAGACAGGCAAAGGATCAGCTGCAGTGGTAGCTTGGGGGCCATTGCCCTGGAAGAGAAAGGGAGACCAGACCGGCCATTCTAACGTCTAGTTCTTTCTTATCATCAGACAAAATTGTAATAGCGTATAGAAAGTGATGAACAAGGGACTGTCTTACATGCTTTTCTTTAAATGGCTGGAGCTTCACTTCTAATTGAACATGGATTAAGTATTTGGATCTCAGTTTAATCTGATTTTTTTTCAGGGTGATAACTATAAAACTGAACAAGAGAATAAAAGTTAGGGCTCACTAGTCATCTCTGGAATGATCGTTTGACAAAGGTTTTGGATGAATCTGTATTAGTTAATTTTAATTCCGCTTTATGTTAGTTCATAAAGTGCTTCCACCTTTGTAAGTACTGCCTAGTGTCACGATCATCCACCAGGAAGGAGCATTATCCCTCTTTTACCAATTTTAAAGAAAATGGGTTCAGAGAGGGTAAGAGGTTTTCTGGTTCTTCATTCTAGACATTATTTTATTACATCTAACAACTAGAGAAGTATGAAAAGTAAATTTTTGTGTTTCCGTGTGCTTAGCAGCAGAAGAATCTTTTATAAAAGCTTAGTGGGGGAACACGTTGACTCTGTATTAACCTGCAGCACATTTGCCTAGAACGGCCCGTCACTGCTTCACATTCTGCCGCTCCTTTGTTGGCAGGGAATAGGTCATCCTCACAACTAAAAAGAAATTGTTATCACTGTTCTAAGTGTCTATTAAAATTACAAATGCATATATCCTGTGAGCCGGCAGGTGCACACCTAGAAATTTAACTTACAGCTATACTTGCTCACACATGCAAGGATGTGGTTCCAGTTTTTTCACAATAATACCAGAAACAGCTTAATACTAGAACTTAAGCTGGCGTACGGTGGGATATTTTGCTGCTGTCGTAAGGAATAAGGCAACTCTGTGTCTACTGAGCGAACAGACTCCAAGTTATGTTGTTATTGAGGAAGGCAAGGTGCTGGACACTGTTGTTCCTGTGTATAACCTTCTACGCTTGTGTTAAAAAGGAAGGGGACAAGTGGGCGCCTGGCCGGCTCGGTTGGAGGAGCGCGTGACTCTTGCTTGATCTTCAGGCCCCACGTTGGGTGTGGAGATTTGCTTGAATAAAGAAACTTAAAAAAGGGGGGGGGGAGGGTAAGTATGTATTAAACATATTTGCTTGCTATGCATAAACTGGCTCAGGAAGATTAAAAAGCTAATAATACTTGCTGTGTGGGCAGGGACTTGGGTGGCTAGAGAACACGTGAGGCGAAGGGACCTGTCACTGAAGAGCGATTTGAATCAAGAAGCATGAGAATTACCTATTAAAAAAACCCCAAAAACCCACACCAAGGTTTTTGGGAATTTGAGGTCCTCATACATACCTCTTTACACTGATCTGTTTGCTCTCTTCCCCTTCCCAGAGGACCCACTTAATCATCCTTTCTCTTGTTCCCCGAGTTTTCTGGCACCACCAGATGAAGTTACTTAAAAAACATTCTTTTTTTTTTTTTTTTAACGTTTATTTATTTTTGAGACAGAGAGAGACAGAGCATGAACAGGGGAGGGGCAGAGAGAGAGGGAGACACAGAATCTGAAACAGGCTGCAGGTTCTGAGCGGTCAGCACAGAGCCCGACGTGGGGCTCGAACTCACGGACCGCGAGATCATGACCTGAGCCGAAGTCGGACGCTTAACCGACCAAGCCACCCAGGCGCCCCTAAAAAACATTCTTAACACCTATTTTCTTATTTGCATTCAGATTGTATTAAGTTTGTTGATTGAATAAGTGCTTTCTCTGTTTGAATACATTTTGCACAAGCCATAGTTTATGATTTTAGGGTGGAAGAGAATTATGGGCACGAGATGGGAAATTCAAACAGCACAAACAAGTGCACAGTGAAGTTTTTTCTCTCTCTTGACCTGAGAGTCCTCTAGGCCCACAGTCCCCCTGCTGAGGCTGCCACTGTTACCACTTTGTTGTTGTGGTCACCGCTTTTATGTGCATACTTCTAATAATATTGTTTTGCCTATCAGACATAAACATGCATCCACGTATCCCCATGCTTACACAGTGTTAACCATTCTGTACACACTGTTTCCCATCTCCTGTTTTCAGTTAGCAGCACATCTTAGTATAGGGTTACATTTAGATTAGCACATTCTTCTCAGTAACTGCATAGGATTCCCCTGTATATACTATTATATATGTTTAATTTATTTAATCAGCCCCTTCTTGATGGGCGGTCCCAGGCAGTCTGTAGCTGTAGTCTGTCGCTACCACAAATGATGCCACAATGAATATCCTTGTATCTGTGGGATAAATTCTTAGAAATACAACTGCTACATCAGAAGGTACTGCTAGATGGTTCCAAATTGCTCTCTGTAGATGCCATAGTAGTTCTGCAGGATGGAAGATCATCCAGGCTTTGAAAAGGTTTTGAGCTGCCACAACCTATAGTCTGAGATAAAGTGCCAGGTGGAGGGAGGACGACCTTGTGCGCACTACTGGTGGACTAAAGTTTTTCCTTTCCCGCCGCAGCTCGTTAAGACCTGGTGAAGAACTACAGTGTGCATTCAAGTCATCAAAAAAATTAAAAAAAAAATCTTTTTAATGTTTATTTTTTTTTTTTTAATTTTTTTTTTTTTATTTATTTTTGGGACAGAGAGAGACAGAGCATGAACGGGGGAGGGGCAGAGAGAGAGGGAGACACAGAATCGGAAACAGGCTCCAGGCTCCGAGCCATCAGCCCAGAGCCTGACGCGGGGCTCGAACTCGCGGACCGCGAGATCGTGACCTGGCTGAAGTCGGACGCTTAACCGACTGTGCCACCCAGGCGCCCCTTTAATGTTTATTTTTGACAGAGAGAGAGAAACATAGCATGAGTAGGGGAAGGACAGAGAACGAGGGAGACAGAATCTGAAGCGGGCTTCAGGCTCTGCGTTGTCAGCACAGAGCCCGACGCGGGGCTTGAACTCACAGACCACGAGATCATGACTTGAGCCGAAGTTGGACGACTGAGCCACCCAGGCGCCCCTAAAAAAATTTTTTTTAATGTTTGTTTATTCTTGAGAAAGAGAGAGACAGAGCATGAGTGGGAGAGGGGCAGAGAGAGAGAGAGAGAGAGAGGGAGACACAAAATCTGACGCAGTTTCCAGGCTCTGAGCTATCGGCACAGAGCCTGACATGGGGCTCGGACCCACGAACCGTGAGATCATGACCTGAGCCTACTGAGCCACCCAGGCACCCCTTCAAGTCATTTAATGTAGCCATCAGAAGGTTGGTAAGACAAAGGTGATGTGGGTGTGTCAGGTGCTGTTGAGCAGCCCCCCGGTGACAACTGTACTGTCCTTACTTACTTTTGCTTTTTTTTCTAGGACCTTAGCCTCCTGAGACATTTTGGATTCATAGCCCTCAGGGGTTGACCCGGCCAGAGTTCATCATGTCAAAGCTAAAAAGCTCAGAGTCCGTCAGGGTGGTGGTTCGCTGTCGGCCCATGAATGGCAAGGAAAAGGCGGCTTCATATGATAAGGTGGTGGATGTGGACGTGAAGCTGGGGCAGGTATCAGTGAAGAACCCCAAAGGAGTGGCCCACGAAATGCCCAAGACCTTCACCTTCGACGCAGTCTATGACTGGAATGCCAAGCAGTTTGAACTCTATGATGAGACGTTCCGACCACTCGTGGACTCTGTCCTGCAGGGTTTCAATGGGACGATTTTTGCCTATGGACAAACCGGCACTGGGAAAACGTACACGATGGAAGGAGTCCGTGGTGACCCTGAGAAAAGAGGGGTCATCCCTAACTCCTTTGATCATATCTTCACCCATATCTCTCGATCTCAGAATCAACAGTACCTGGTCCGGGCTTCTTACCTGGAGATCTATCAGGAGGAGATCCGAGATCTGCTCTCAAAGGATCAGACCAAAAGGCTTGAGCTCAAAGAGAGGCCTGACACTGGAGTGTATGTGAAAGACCTGTCTTCCTTCGTCACCAAGAGCGTGAAGGAAATAGAGCACGTGATGAATGTGGGGAACCAGAACCGCTCTGTCGGTGCTACCAACATGAACGAGCACAGTTCACGCTCTCATGCAATTTTTGTCATCACCATTGAATGCAGCGAAGTGGGCCTTGATGGAGAAAACCATATCCGTGTAGGGAAATTGAACCTTGTGGATCTTGCTGGCAGCGAACGGCAAGCCAAGACTGGTGCACAAGGAGAAAGATTGAAGGAAGCGACCAAGATCAACCTGTCCCTTTCAGCCTTAGGTAATGTCATCTCTGCCCTGGTAGACGGCAAGAGCACTCACATTCCGTATCGGGACTCAAAGCTTACCAGGCTCCTCCAAGATTCTCTTGGTGGCAATGCTAAAACTGTAATGGTGGCCAACGTGGGACCTGCCTCGTACAACGTAGAAGAGACTCTGACCACTCTGAGATACGCCAACCGTGCCAAAAACATTAAGAACAAGCCAAGGGTCAACGAGGACCCTAAAGATGCCCTCCTTCGAGAATTCCAGGAAGAGATTGCTCGGCTCAAGGCCCAGCTGGAAAAACGGTCCATTGGCAGAAGGAAGAGGCGAGAGAAGCGGAGGGAAGGTGGTGGCAGTGGTGGGGGTGGGGAAGAGGAGGAGGAGGAGGGAGAAGAGGGTGAGGAGGAAGGGGATGATAAGGATGATTACTGGTGGCGGGAACAGCAAGAAAAACTGGAGATTGAGAAGCGGGCCATTGTAGAGGACCACAGCTTGGTTGCAGAGGAGAAGATGAGGCTGCTGAAGGAGAAGGAGAAAAAAATGGAGGACCTGCGACGGGAGAAGGATGCGGCTGAGATGCTGGGCGCCAAAATCAAGGTACCGGACCCCTCCCTGAGGCCCTTTCCTCTTTCAGTGCGTTCTGTTTTCGCCAAAAAAATGAGATGAGGGATGACGTCCCTTTCAGGTTTACGTTCCCAACAGCTTCCATGTCCGGTGTCCAGTAAGGATTTGTGGAACTGAAATAAAAACAATTTCTTCAAATTTAAAACACGAAATATTGAATGCATAGGAAGAATAATTTTTATATATGTGCAGGGTATAGAAACCAGCAACAAAACCGACGCCCATGCCCCCCTCCCCGCCCCGCAGTGTGAGAAATAGAACATAACCTGCATCTTTACGAGTTCTTCGTGTCCCCCTCCCCCAGAGGTAAGCATTGTCTTAGGTTTGGTGTTTTATTATTTCCTTACTCTTCTTTATAGTTTTCCCATTTATGTATATATGTCCAAAAAAATAGTTTCGGTTTCACATAATTTTTTACCTTTATATAAATGGGATCTCACGGCTGCAATTTGCTTTTACTTGCTCAACCTTACGTAATGAGATTTGTCCATATTGATGCCTGGAGCTGTGATTCATTCATTATTACCGCTCTGAGAATCATGTGGTATTCCATTCTCCTGATAGTGGGTTGTTTCCATTTTTTGCCACAAGTGTTTTTGTACTTGGCTCCAGGAGAACGTGTATGAGCAAGAATTTCTTATCTGGCGCCATTAGGTCCTTGGGTATGTGCAGTCCTCACTTTACTAGATAATCACAAATCGTTCTCGGAGGTGGCCATGTGAATTGAAGCTTCTGCCAGCACATTATGAGCTTTGGTTGTGCCTCATCCTTACCAGCACTTGTGACTCTCTGACTTTTAATTTTTGTATGTCTGGTGTACATAAAATGGTATCTCATTGTGGCTTTAATATGCAGTGACCTTGTGACACAAGATACAGAACAGTTCCTTATGCCCTTGTAGTTAGCCCCTTCCCTCAACCTCCAACCTCTGTGAGTCACTGGCCAAGTAGCATTCTAGAACGCGGGAACTCCTGTGCATTTTCTTTCTGGTGCCAATGGGCTGGACTCTGGGCTGCCACGGGGCTTTAATGGCAGAGGAGGGGACAGAGCTAACCCTGGCAATCTGACGACCATTGCCTGACCACAAGCCAGAACTGCTCTGAGGTGTTGGGTTCTTTCTTAGTGAATTCACGCAAAATCTGGTTTCAACTCTCAAATGTATCCTTGTTTATTAATTTAAAAATGACAGTGACCTCTTCCTCTCCTCTCCTTTCCCCATCGCTGTATGAAGCCATGCTTTATCTGTGGCTTCACAGTAGCCATTTCACAGAGCTGGGTTCTGTTTTACTTCAGAAGCAGGGGTCTTTTCCAGAGCTTTCAAGACCTGATATGAACATGGAGTCCTATACAACACAAATAGAAGGTCACCTTGTCCTGTGGATTCCGTCACTACAAATGCCACTTCATGCCTCTTCACTCCTGCAGTTGAAGTGTTAACAGGGTGTGCCCGTGTTTGGTTTGCATGCTGGGTTTTAGGATCACATCTATTAACCAAGCCCAGGAACACCTAGACGCTCTAAGCAACTTGGGTTATTTGGGCGACTCTCAGAGGCCAGGTGTGGCAAGACTCAATATAACCTCAAGGTCACATTTTGTTTATGGCAGAATGGTATTACTTCTGTCTCTTGAGATCTCTAGATGCTGTAAAATCATAGGACAAAAGTACTTTAGAGCTGGAAGGAGTGTGTGTGTGTGTGTGTGTGTGTGTGTGTGTGTGTGTGTGTGTGGCAAGGGGATGGTTGATAATCCAGTCCAGTCACTTCCAAACAGGCTCAAGGGCTCACTGAAAGATGGCTGTCATTAATGTTCATAAGTTTCTTTAAAACAAGGTTGTGGAGTTTGTGGATTCCATGCTTTTCAGGAGCAAATCATTCCCATGGCTTCAGGGACCATCTAAATGCTCAGGGTGTCCTATCTGTATAGCCAGCCCAGAGCTGTCTAACATCCAAGCCTGATGTCTCTGCCTACTGGACATTTCCAGAGATGACCACGGCCACCCAGAGCCTATTCCTGCCTACCTTTTCTCAGTCAAGCCAGAGCCCTAGGAGTTATCCCTGCTGGCTGTCCCTTGTTCTCCCTTAAGGCCCAGTCAGTCCCAAGGCCTCTGAGTCCTGTGCCATCAGCTCTCTTGGACCCATCAGCCTCTTTGTTCTCTCCCACCACTGCTGCCCTAGCCCAGGCCTGGATCCTCAAAACAGCCTCCTGTTCTGGTCTCCCTCCTCCAGGCCTGTCCTTTTCCAGTCACCCTTCCTGTGGTAGGGGAAGAATGTTTCTAAAACACAAATCTGACTGTGTAACGTTATGCTTAAAGAACAGTCAGTATGATTTGCGTGCTTTGCAGGATCAAGTTTAGTCTTTGAGGTTTTTGAACTGACCCGTAGTTGCTTTGCCAGCTTCACGTATCAGTACTCCCTACCCTACCCTCTCACACACATAACATTTTTGTTTTCTTAGCTAATTCCTATTTTTACCTCAGCGCTCTTGAGACAGGAAGCTTTTCTTGACTCCCTCCAAAAGCCTGAATTCTCTCCCTCCCATGTGCCTCTCCCATTATTGTTGTGTTTTCCTCATGATGGCGTCTGACTCCATAGGGTAAGAGCCTGCTTACTTGTCCGCGGCCCTCAGTGAACTCTTTAGCCTTGTGATTTGTATTCAGTTGCATCCCCAGTACCTAGCACGTAGGAGGTACTCAATATGTTTTAGGTAGGGTCAATGCTTGGTCCATACAAACAAACAAACAAAAAAAAAAAAATTTTTTTTTTTTTTTCAAAGAAAGCTGAAATTCCTGTATGCCTGGGGAAGCTACATCTTCAGTGTTTCTAAGGTAAAGCTCCACAGCGGTGATAGTAAGGACACTGCCGAGCACAGTCTGTGTTCCCCCAGAGTTCACCCCTTTGGCTCAGTCCTGAGCTCGTTATGTTTTACAGGCTTCCCCAGGAGGAGATATGTTCTGAGGGAGATCAGTCACGAGATGGATTCTACTTTTTCTCTCACTCAGGCCATGGAGAGTAAGCTGCTTGTTGGAGGGAAAAATATAGTAGATCACACAAATGAACAGCAGAAAATCCTGGAGCAGAAACGGCAGGAAATCGCAGAGCAGGTGACTTTTCATTCCTTTTTGAGGAGAAGGGGGTGGGATACGGTGCATTAACGCTACAGAGAAAATGTCTCTTGTATTAGATTCTTCAGAAGGAGTGGAAATGAGGTGCTTAGCCCCTTCCTAGCGGGAGACTCTGATCTGGAGCCCCCCAGCCCTGTGTTCTCGTACAGACATTGTCTCTAGGCAAGCTGATGAATTTTGTGATGTTGCTCAGAAACGTCGAGAAAGAGAAATCCAGCAACAGATGGAAAGTCGAGATGAGGAGACCTTGGAACTTAAAGAGACATACAGCTCATTGCAGCAAGAGGTGGACATCAAGACCAAAAAACTCAAGAAGGTATAAAGGAACGAGGCCGGGCAGAGGTGTCTTGAGACTTGGCGGTGGGGAGCGGGTAGGGAAGAACTCTGTTGTCTGGAGGGCTGCCCTCCTCACCGGCCTCTCGCCTCGCTTCCAGCTGTTCTCCAAGCTTCAGGCGGTGAAGGCAGAGATCCATGACCTCCAAGAAGAGCACATCAAGGAGCGTCAGGAGCTGGAGCAGACTCAGAACGAGCTCACCAGGGAGCTGAAACTCAAGTAAGTTCTGGGCCTTTTGTGGCACCCCCAGCCATTTGCTGGGTGGTTGCTTGTTCAGTACGAAACATGTCTCTGAGGACGGGGCCCCTGCCTACTTCTCTCTAGATCATCTCCTGCCACCTTGTCTGTTTTTCTGTTTATTCTTGAGAAAGTCACTTTCTGTCTCTGAATCCCATCTGTTAAGTGAATGACTTCACCAGATGATCTCCAGGTTTCCTTCCACCCTACTTCTTGAAGCTTTTAAAGGCTCCAGCCTCTGTTGACAAGAGGGGATCTTTTATTAACTAGAATTTTCTGAATGGTATAATGAATACCCACCACCCAGATTCATCGATAAACAACCTTTTTTCATTTATCTTTTCATCGAAATATTCTAAAACCTCATGTAATGTTAACCTCATGTTATCTCATTCCTGCATACTTACATATATGATCACAATGCTATTTTAAATTTTTAAAAAAGTTATTTATTTATTTATTGTGAGAGAAACAGTGACAGCATGAGAGGGGGAGGGGCAAGAGAGAGGGAGAGAGAGAATCCCAAGCAGGCTCTGCACCTGTCAGCACAGAGCCCACCGTGGGGCTCAAACTCACAAAACCATGAGATCATGACCTGAACCGAAAGAGAGAGTCAGACGCTTAACCGACTGAGCTACCCAGGTGCCCCCATAATGCTATTTTTAAAAATGCTTTATTGACATGTAATTTACATACCATACAGTTCACCTATTTAAAGTATACAAGTCCGGGGGCACCTGGGTGGCTCAGTTGGTTAAGCGTCTGACTTCAGCTCAGGTCATGAGCTTACCATTTGTGAGTTCGAGACCTGTGTCAGGCTCTGTGCTGACAGCTCAGAGCCTGGAGCCTGCTTCAGATTCTGTGTCTCCCTCTCTCTACCCCTCCCCCACTTGCATTCTGTCTGTCTCTCTATCAAAAATAAATAAACATTAAAAAAAAATGTTTTTTAAAGTATACAAGTTGGGGTGCCTGGGTGGATCAATTGTTTAAGCACCTGACTCTCGATCTTAGCTCAGATATTGGTCTCAGGGTTGTGAGTTCAAGCCCCATGTTGGGCTCTGTGCTGGACGTGAAGCCTACTTAAAAAAAAAAAAAAAAAAAAAAGGTATATAAGTCTACAGGGTTGTAAAACCATCATCACAATCTGATTTCAGAACATTTTTGTGTCCCCGTTTCTCCCCAAGGAAACCCTGTATCAGCAGTCATTCCTTATTACCTGCCTCCCCCACCCTAGCCCTAAGTACCTACTCATCTACTATCTTATAAATTTGTCTATTCTGGACATTTCATATGAATGGAATCCTATATGTGGCCTTTTGTGACTGGTTTCTTTCACTTAACATGTTTTCAAGGATCATCCTTGAATGTAGCATGTCAGGACTTCCTTCTTTTTTATGGCTGAATGGTAATGGATAGTATGGATATACACACATTTCATTTATCAGTTGATGGACATTTGGGCTCTTTCCCTTCTTTGGCTATTATGGATGCTGCTGCTGTGAACATTCATGGACAAGTTTTTGTATGGACATGTTTTCATCTCTCTGGGATATTTACCTAGGAGTGGAATTGTTTACGTTGTACAGTAACTCTGTGTTTAACTGTTGGAGGAACTGCCAGACTGTTTTGAATGGCTGCATCGTTTTATATTTCCACCACCAATTTCTCCACATCCTTGTTGACACTTGTCACTGTCTGTCTTTCTGAGTGTAGCCATCCTAATGGGTGTGAAGTAGTATCTCTCTGATTTTGATTTGCATTTCTGTAATGACTAACCATGTGGAACATCTTTTCATGTGCTGTCTAGCCATTTGCATATCTTCTTTGGAGAAAAGCCTGTTCAAATCCTTCACCCATGTTAAAATTGGGTTATTTATTGGGTCTTTTTATTATTGAGCTACAAGAGTTCTTTATATATTCTGGCAAAAGTCCCTTATCAGATTCGTGGTTTGCAGGTATTTTCGCCCATTCTGTGGTTGCCTTTTCATTTTCTTTATGGTATTTTGTTTGCGGCACAAAAGACTCATCATGAGGTAGTCCAATCTATCTGTGTTTTCTTTTGTCGCTTTAACTTTTGGTATTGTGTCTATATTTTCCTATTTTGGGCATTGTGTATAAATTTATAACGGAATAAGGTGGCCATTTGTTGTTGTTCTTGTTTTTTTAATTTTTTTAGATTTTTTTAAGATTTATTTATTTTTGGGGCGCCTGGGTGGCTCAGTCGGTTAAGCGGCCAACTTCGGCTCAGGTCATGATCTCTCGGTCAGTGAGTTCAAGCCCTGCGTCGGGCTCTGTGCTGACCGCTCAGAGCCTGGAGCCTGTTTCAGATTCTGTGTCTCCCTCTCTCTGACCCTCCCCCATTCATGCTCTGTCTCTCTCTATCTCAAAAATAAATAAAAACGTTAAAAAAAAAATTTTTAAAAAAAAGATTTATTTATTTTTGAGAGATGGAGTGTGAGCTGGGGAGGAGCAGAGAGAGAGGGAGACACAGAATCTGAAGCAGGCTCCAGGCTCTGAGCTGTCAGCACAGAGCCCGACGTGAGGCTTGAACTCACAAACCGCGAGATCATGACCTGAGCTAAAGTCAGACGCTTAACTGGCTGAGCCAACCAGGCACCTCATGTTGTTGTTGTTGTTCTTGTTGTTGTTGTTATCGTTGTTGTTTTTTAATGTTTATTTATTTTTGAGAGAGGGGGAGGGGGAGACACAATGTGAACAGGGGAGGGGCAGAAAGAGAGGGAGACACAGAATCCAAAGCAGGCTCTAGGCTCTGAGCTGTCAGCACGGAGCTGGATGCAGGGCTCAAACTTGAGAACCATGAGATCATGACCTGAGCCAAAGTCGGATGCTTAACCGACTGAGCTACCCAGGCGCCCCACATGTTGTTGTTTTTTTAATGTGGCCATTTGTGGCTGGCTTCTTTCACTTGGTATAGTGTTTTTAAGGATCATACGTGTTCTAGCACGTACCGATATTTCATTCTTTTTTATGGTTGAATAATATTGTATGAATACATCACATTTTAGTTTTTCATTCACGAGTTGATAGACCTTTGGACTGTTTCTGTCTTTTAGCTATTAGGAATACTACTGTTACGAACATTTGTGTACAAGTTTTATTATGGACTTATGTTTTCAATTCTGTTGGGTCATCTTAGAGTCCTAAAGTCTTAGGTCTTACATTTAAGTCTATGATCCATTTTGAGTTAGTTTTTGTGTATAGTCTGAAGTAGGGTTCCAAGTGCATTCTTTTGCATGTGGATATCCAGTTGTCCCAGCACCATTTATATAAATTTTTTTTAAGTTTGTTTATTTATTTTGAGGGAGCATGAGCAGGGGAGGGGCAGAGAGAGAGGGAAAGAGAGAGAATCCCAAGCAGGCTCCACACTGCCAGCGCAGAGCCCGACTTGGGGCTTGAACTCACAAAACTGTGAGATAATGACCTGAGCTGAAACCAAGAGTTGGACACTTAACTGACGGAGCCACCCAGGTGCCCCTCTAGCACCATTTATTGAAAGGGTCTTCATTCAGTGTCTTTGAACCCTTGTTGAAAATCAGTTGACCATAAATGTAAGGGTTTATTTCTGAACTCTCAATATTGTTCCATTGATCTTTTTGTATGTCTTTATGCCAATACCATGCTGCCTTGATTACTGTAGCTTTGTAGTAAGTTGTCCTCCAACTTTGTTGTTCTTTTTCAAGATTGTTTTGGCTATTCAGGGTTTCTTGCATTTCCATATATATTTTAAGATCAGCTTGTCAATTTCTGTGAAAAAGCCAGCTGGGATTTTGATAAGGATTGTGTTGAATCTAGACATCCATTTGGAGAGTATTGTCATCTTAACGGTTAAGTCTTTTGATCCATGAATATGGGATGTCTTTTTATTTATTTAGATCTCCTTTACTTTCCCTTTTAAAATATAATTTTAATGTTTATTTGTTTTTGAGAGAGAGAGAGAGTGTGTATGTGTGTGAGCAAGGGAAGGGCAGAGAGAGAGGAGGGTAGAGGATCCGAAGCGAGCTCTGCTATGACAGCAGAGAGCCCTCTGTGGGGCTCGAACTCATGAACTGTGAGATCATGACCTGAGCCGAAGTCGAGGCTTAACCAACTGAGCCACCCAGGCGCCCCAAAAAGATCGTCTTTTTCTGTTAAGAATGTTTTGTAGTTTTCAGTGCAAAAGTCTTTGTGCTTTTTTTTTTTTAATTTTTGTTTTAATCTTAATTTTTTTGTGTGAGAGAGAGACAGAGTGTGAGTGGGGAAGGAACAGAAAGAGAGGGAGACACAGAATCCAAAGCAGGCTCCAGGCTCTGAGCTGTCAGCACAGAGCCCTACCTGGGGCTCGAACTCATAAACCTCGAGTTCATGACCTGAGCCAAAGTCGGATGCTTAACTGACTGAACCACCCAGGCCCCCCTGCACTTCTTTTGATAAATGTATACCTAAGTTTGTTTTTTTCTTTGTTATTGTATATGGAATTGTTTTCTTTAAAAACATTTTTTTAACATTTATTTATTTTTGAGAGACAGAGACAGAGCATGAGTGGGGGAGGGGCAGAGAGAGAGGGAGACAAAGAATCTGAGGCAGGCTCTAGGCTCCGAGTTTCAGCACAGAGCCTGATGGGGGGCTTGAACCCACAAACAGTGAGATCATGACCTTAGCTGAGCTACCCAGGCACCCCAACCCCTGGGGTTTTTCTTTAAAGACCTCTTCAGAGGGATTCTTTTCATGACCAAGTTTTAAATTTGGAAGGAGCCCTTAAAATTAAGTGAGTCTGCCCTCTTTCTGGGTATGTACCCCTAGGAAAAAAAAATCAGAACAGGATATGTCAAACTATTAATAATAACTATCTCTGGATGGTGAAATTATATGTAATTGTATTTTTCACATTTTCTACCGTAAATAGAAGCTTTAAAATCAGAAAAAAATACAATATATGTCATGAAAAACAATTTCTTACATGTGTCAAATAAAATGAATAGAAAATTTAATCTCTCTGAAATATTTTTTCCCTAGGGAAGCCATTTTCATTGTTATTTCTCTTATTTATATCTTTTGAATAAACAGTGAGTCAGCCTCTTTCTCAAGGTCAGTACCCTCCACCTCCACCTCCACCTCAGTGGTGTTTGTTGTGTGTCTCTCCCAGTTAACACCCCTTTGGCATTGTTCTGTCCTGAGGTTTTGAAAGCCTGAATACAGAGATGTGGCAGGGGACAGTTATCACCATGGAGAGACACAACCCAGTGGGTTCCAGTTTCATTGTTTGCCATGTTCCCTGGCACTTCTGAGGCAAAGACTCTTCTCAGGAAGAGGTCTTTATTCTCAGTGGTCTAAGGGACTGAAATCCACTCAGTCTTGCTCTGTGTCCTAGTGATTGGAACGGAGAGCTTTCTAGCTTGGGCAACAACTCATGGGATTAGAAGAAGGCCGTTTAATTCCTAATCGGTTTTCTGTATTTTGGAAGTTAATGTGCTGGGTTGGCAGTCCTAGTGGCCCTCTAGAAGACACTTCAGATAGCACACGTTCACTTCGATACGGCCCAGGCATGGTCACTTTTCTGCAGTCCTTTCACCTTCTCAAGCCGCTTCTCCTCGGGCAGAAGTAGCCTCCCTGTAGTCCTAGGGCAGCCCACTGTCGGGACCTGTCACAGCTAAGACGGCTGCACCATTACCTCACCGAGTGTCATTCATCTCTGTATGCCAGCTCTCTGTATGATGGTGGGCCCATCGTGCCTGCCCAGTAAATGTTTGCTGAGTGGCTTGACTCTCATCTAATGACCTCCTACACATGGGACCAGGTAGCCAGTACTCCATCTGCATTCTTTCTCTACCTGTGTTCACTCATGTATGTGTGTTCTTACAGGCATCTTATTATAGAAAACTTTATCCCCCTGGAAGAAAAAAGTAAAATTATGAATAGATCCTTCTTTGACGAAGAGGAAGACCATTGGAAATTACATCCTATAACCAGACTGGAGTAAGTCCCTACTGACTTTAAGGTGGGGAGGAGGGGAAGAATGTTGGCAAGCTGGGCCTTGGCCCGAGGGGTTTGGTGAGAACACAGTGTGAATCATTTGAATTGGAACCAGCCACATCTCTGATTCTGTGACTGCCAAGGTCCCCGAAGTAAAAGACGGCAGAGTGGTGTTAGGAATTGGGAGACTATCCCAGTGAACTCACACCCTTTCCCAAATTCCTGAATTTCCGCTTCCTGAGCTGTCAGGTGAAGTGTGCTAGGCCAGGTGAGGGGCAGTACCTAGGTGCCCTCTTGTGTGGCAGTCTGGTGGGGTGATGGGGGGGATTTTCAGTCTGAGCCTGGGTCTTGCTGGAATCATGGGAGACTGTCTGCCGGGGACACGGGGGCGGGGAATATTGACAGCCATGTTTTACGCCTGCCACCTAAGAACTGGACGATGACTCACCCCTTCCAGCTTAAGAGATGCAGGACACTAAGCATTTGGATCGGAATGTGGCTCAAACAGAAAATAGCAGCAGCTCCTGCCCCATTCGCCTGGCAGCCTTCAGTCCAGGGCTTCACTTGGTTCAGGTTCTGTCTAAATAAGCTCAGTGTCTTCTGAGAGTTGGTTCCACAGGATGATCCTGGGACTGTGGGACACACTCCAGCCAGGCTTTAACCACTGCAGTCCATTTCCAGGAACCAGCAGATGATGAAGCGGCCAGTCTCAGCTGTGGGATATAAGAGGCCTTTGAGCCAACACGCAAGAATGTCCATGATGATTCGTCCAGAGGCCCGATACAGGGTGAGAAGATCATCCATGTGTTTCTCCCCTCTCTCTTTTCGAGGAGTTTAGATTTATGTAAACTCTTACGCACCATTCTGCAAAGTTACAGAGTTTGTATCCTGACTCTTTGCAGAGGTTTCTGAGGACATTTATATTAACATAACAATGATGCCAAATAGTAAAGCAATATACTAAATAAATAACAACTAAAAAGAACAAATTATTATGAATAAAAAGGTAAAATCAAATGAGATTTAGAAAACTAGGACTAGGGAAGGAGGAGAGTACAAGCACACTGTCCTAATGGCCGATAAACATCAACACTAAGCCTGCAAATGGTTCTGTGCGAATGCTGGAGGGAATGCAGGTGTGTCATGACTGGAGATGAGTTAAAGAACTTCTGGTACGTCCATTTAACAGAATGTGGCTCAGTCAGGTAGTCATTTCAAGTGACATAATTGAGGACTATTTAACGACCCAAACATATTTTACAATAATAATATTGTACGAGCTGCTATTTATAAGTGCTTGCTGTATGCCAGGCATGTACTCAGCGTTTTAGTGGTTTCTGTCATTGAACCCTCCCACCTCCTCTATGCAGCAGGTCCTGTGGATGAACCAGGAGACACAATGTATTATTAAGCTGTAAAACAATTGGTGCTAGAGATTTACATATGAATCGAACCAGCTGCAAAATATATCAAAATGTGAACTGATTACCTCTGGTTAATGGAAGTGCACTCAATTTAAATTGCCTTCTTTTTGCTTATCTATATTTTTAAAAAAAAAATTTTTTTTTCAACGTTTATTTATTTTGGGGACAGAGAGAGACAGAGCATGAGCAGGGGAGGGGCAGAGAGAGAGGGAGACACAGAATCAGAAACAGGCTCCAGGCTCTGAGCCATCAGCCCAGAGCCTGACGCGGGGCTCGAACTCATAGAGCGCGAGATCGTGACCTGGCTGAAGTCAGACGCTCAACTGACTGCGCCACCCAGGCGCCCCTATATTTTAAAGTTTATTTATTTTGAGAGAGAGAGAGAGAGAGAGAGAGAGAGAACAAGTATGTGTGTGTGCGCGCACGCACACACATATACACACACATACACACACACACGTGAGCAGGGGGAGGCACAGAGAGAGAGGAGAGAGAGAAAATCCCAAGCAGGCGCTATGTGGGCCTTTATCTCACGAAACGTGAAATCAGGACCCAAGCCAAAATCAAGAGTCGGCTGCTTAACCGACTGAGCCACCCAGGCGCCCTTGCTTATCTGTATTTTATATTGGTGGGGAACCTGTATTATTTTTTTTTAATGAAAGATTTTCACTTGAGAACTTTAAACTGTTTTTGAGTCCCTTGGCCACCAGAGCAAAACAGATGGGGATTAATTAGTTCATCAGGTGCTGTTTCTCCTGGCATCGAGTTATTTAAAATAAAGGAAGCAAAAGCAGAAAAGATACATCCAGTGGAGTTTTCTATAGTGGAAGGTGAATGATGTATCAGGTGGAATCCTCAGAAGCATTTTTTTTTTTTTTGTAGTAGTTTCAGAGGGTGTACACCTTGTCCATTATTTCATGTCTCAAAACAGTATGATTTCAAAGCCTACAAATCAAAACATGTAGGTTTCCAGGGGCCTAACCTGATCCAAAGGTAGAATTTAAGGCAGTGGCTCTCAGATGTTGTTAGCAATGGACCCACTCCATTAAGAGAGATTTTAAGCAGCATCTCCATATATAAAGTGGATCGAGGGAGCCACTCCATCTCCCCACCTTCTCCCTGCAGTGGCAACCTCCTGCCCCCTCTGGGGCTCTGGGGCTTGGACTCCACTGGGTAGGAGGACCTGGAGGAGGAGATGTGTACCATAGGTGTTCTTCCCTCTACACACTCATCTCGGTGTGTGGGAGCCAGGGAAAGGCCCGCCACAGGATATCAGCTGAGGGAATCCAGCCATAAGGCCAGTTATGAGGCAGGACCCAGTACGACTTTGAAATGTGGTTATATATGCCACACAACTGCCACACACTCTCCATATATGTGCTCCAGGCCTGTCTCCTCCCCAGAAGGTTCATCAGAGCTGCTGTGGGTGGTGAGATGATCAGTGATTATGATCTTCTTCTTTATATTTCCTTATATTTTCCCATTGTTTGCAGTAAATGGGTTCTACTCTTTTCCCTGATTATTCCCCTTAGGGTATAATATATGTTCATTGTTTAAAAAAATTCTTTTTTAAGGAACTAAAGGAAAGCCTAGAGAAGAAGATAAAAATCATCTGTACCATCACCAGGAAAAAAAAGTTATAAAACTGTGTCTCTACAGGCTCTTGGTAGGCTCTGAGTAGCAAGAAATGTGCAGTTCTGTTTTTTGGAGGGGGGGCGGTCTAGATTGCTTGTGCTGTGTCTGATCGGAAGCCAGCCTCACTGGTTATGGCTCTGTTTCTGCAGGCAGAAAACATCGTGCTGTTAGAGCTGGACATGCCCAGCCGGACCACCAGAGACTATGAGGGCCCCGCCATCGCTCCCAAAGTCCAGGCTGCCCTGGACGCAGCTCTGCAGGACGAAGATGAGATACAGGTGGATGCGTCATCCTTTGAAAGCACTACAAATAAGAAATCCAAGGCCAGGTGAGTGACTTTTGATGACCTGTGGTTAAACAGAACATGTTTGAACAAGGACAAACGAAGGCTGAGGTTTATCGTGGAAGGCTTCACAGAACACGCCAGAAAGTATTGCCATATTGCTCCTGTGTTTATTATTTGTTCCACAAATATTTATGACTCAGGCATTACGCCAGGTGTTATGAATACCAGAATGCCCGATGTGCCCAGTTCCTGCCATAAGGATCGTGGGTTCTAGTGAAGCAGGGGGCAGTTCTTTGGTCCCCACCAGGTACTAGGCAGTTCTGAGTGCTTAAAAAAAAATTCTCTTCATGATTTCCTGCAAAGACTTAAAAGGGAAATATTATCATCAATCCCATTTTACAGTTTAGAAAACGGAGTCTTAGAGAGTTTGAGAAAGTAGCCACATTCAAGGATGTAAGTACAAAGCCAAGGTTTAAACCTCGGTGTGTCTGAATCCACCCAGGCTCTGAACCTCAGTGCTGAATTGACTTCATTTAAATAACCTGTTGAATAACCAAGTACTTAATTTGATGCTAAATTATAAATTCTACCTTATTAAATTTTGGATTAGAAGTTTAAGGAAAACAAATGGGTAAAAAAGCAAAAATGGAAGAAATTCTACCTGCACACTTAATATTTTTTACCAATTCGGAGAAGACAGTCAAGATCTGATTTAAATGGAAGAACAGTTTCTGAGAACCAGGTCCCTTCCCTGAGCTGTCACACCCTGGCCACGCACCGAGGGTCAGGCGCTGCCTGACAGTTGAAAGTATACAGGCTCTCAGGCCATTAAGGAAAGGCTCAGGGTCCTTGATGAGGTAAGGCATCTGATCTGTGTCGAAGATAAGAGGCAGGGATGTGAAATGTAAACATGTGCTTGACCTTTGCAGGCCCAAAAGCGGAAGGAAGTCGGGACCCTCCTCCTCTTCCTCAGGAACCCCCGCATCTCAGCTTTACCCACAGTCTCGAGGGCTGGTTCCAAAATAAAGCCAGTCCCTCCTCTCCCAGGGTGTAAATAGCATTTGCCTTCTGAGAGAAGAGACAAGCAAAAACCCGCCGAGAGGACTCAAGCCCAAACTCAGAACCGTGCCCCTGGGGAGAAGCTATGGCCTCTTTGCAGATGCACCACCTGAATCTGGTTGAAATGTGCTGGTCCTCATCTGGCACTCAGCAACTCTGGGAAACGCCCTTTAATTAGCATCTCAGAAATGCATGGGTAAGGTAAAGTGTGATAGTCCAAGTGGAAAGCAAGAGAATGACCAGTGACCTTGCTTCCCCTCTCCCTTGCCTTCTCCTCTCCCTTTGCTTAACCTCCCTTCCTCTCACCTCTCCTTTTCTAGCTTATTCTTTGTACTGAGCTCCTTTCTTAGTGAACATCAGGGCAGAATCGGGAGTCACCTGAGCAGGACCAAGTCTTTGGAGCCTCAGGATAAAATGACAGTGAGGTTGAAAAGTAAATGCCCTAGAACTTGAATAGGTGCTTGTTCCTGTGGGGGGAAATGAGAATTCTCTCATGGATCCAAGCCCCCGATAGGCATGATCCGAGCACCTCAGTAAGAAGGGGATCTGTCGTTCAGGAACTGCTGAATAAGGAAACGTTTTCCAAGAATGTTGGAAGCAATAGAAATAACATTCCCTTTGCCTCCTTGGAGAGTTTAGGGAAAACAGCTTCTTAAAAACCTTAAAACCACGACCATCCTGTCAAAGACGTAAATCTGTAAGCTGATGCCACATCCATACACTATGTCACTTTACTCTTCATCTGTCACCATCTTTTCCCTTGCACGCATCCTCTGAGTGTCCCTGCCCAGGCCCATCCTCTGCCTCCAGAGCATGCTCAGCCGTGGGCCTGTTTTGTGGGAAAAGGGAGGTTGGCTCTGCTCTGTCTGGTGGGACAAGAGCTGGGGGAACGAGACATACAGTGGCACTTTTGAATTCCCCATTTTGTTCCGTATTTGCTTAAGGGTGACCAGGCAGTGCAGAGACAGAGACGTGAGACTCGGGGCAGTGGGAGAGGAAGATATAACGGACGGGAGCAAAGGAGTCCTGCCTGCCTTCAGCAGAACACCTAGAACTGTGGCTCCCTGCAGCCAGAGCCCAAGGTTGGGGCCAGGAGTGGCGGCGCGATTGAATAGGCTCAGAGGAGAGAGTTAGGAATTCCCCTTTACATATACTAGTTTGGTCTGTAAGTTTTAGTTCTTTGTATTATTGAAATTCAAAGCTTCATTTTATGTTGGTCATTAGGTGAATGTTACTCATTTCTGCCCGCGCCCCCCCACCCCAGAGCGGCTCATAAGTGTGTGTGGGTGTGCAAGCACAGTGGTGCCTGTGTTCTTTGAGTGTGTCCATGTGTGTCTGTAAGAGAGAGACCAAGGACTTGTCCAGTTTTAGAAACACACTAATGTGCAGTTGTTGCCTTTGTCTGTATTAAAGGCCCATTGACTGACTAATCCAGGCTGGATGCGCTCCCATGTGAGTGTCTGAGTCCACGAGCCAAGCCTAAGGAGACAATAGGAGTCCCCAGGTTGGCCACCCTGGTGCACCTTGCTGGCACGGTGCCCCAGGAAAGTGGCGACTCAGGTGGGCCTTGAGTTCTATTTTAACTCTGCTGCTGAGTTCCCAGGGCACATTTCTGGATCAGAGCCTGTGGGAAAGAGGAGGTACCAAGTGCAATGTCTTAGCAGTCTACAAATGGAGATCTGGCATCTGGCAGCTTATCTCCTGTTTAGTTACCATTCTTTCTGAACCTGGGGCCCTTGTCAGCAATTCCCAGAGCACAATGGAGCCTTCCCTCATCTTTCTCGGGATCAAACCCTGCTTCCTATTTAAGATTTACCTGTTTGAGTAGGAACCAAATGATGAGGTGGATAGTCTAAGATGGTTGTCTGCCAGTTGCACCTGTCTCTCGCACCACATTCCCTCACAGCTAGTCTGAATTCCATAGGCAGAAAATGTTCATCTAGCAAATCTGAGACCTGAACACCGCAGTTAACACTGTACCTTAATACTGATGTCTCAAGGTGGTTGTTCTGAGCAAGGGTGGTTGAGTGACCATGGGACTCTTCTAAGAAGGTGAAAGAAGAAAGGCAAGTTGACAGGCAGGATTATTAAAACAAGCTTGCCTTACACGCAGCTGTGTTCGTCTGGCAGCCTGTGAAAACAAAGTAGAACACCTGTGAGGAGGCGAAGCTGTCCCTCCCCAAGCAGTCTCCGGTGCTTTTCTTCTCTCCAAATGGATCCGATAAATATTTGAATAGAGCAGACAGGAGAGTGTCTTATTGCTACCAGGAAGCTGCTGCTTTGGGCTCTGAACTGAGCCAGCTGTGTAGAGGACCGACCTGGTTTTTGCGTCTGTAGTCATGCTAGAATGTTCCCAGCCATCTGAGGGTCTTCACGCCAGCAGCAGCTAGTGAAGTGTGGAAGCAAGTCTGAACAGGATCTAAGAAGATCATCTGGGAGAAGGAGTTTGAGACTGTGTGCGCAACCCCCATCCAGCCCCCTTTTGCTCTGATCAATAGGAATGTATCTGGCTTCATATTTTCAAGTCCCGTGTCTCCCAGGTCCCTGGATTCAGAGCCCACGGCCACAAATCATAGGCATGAAGCACTTTCTTGAGACTCTGACCTAATGTTGGATTGTTCCCCGTCGAATGCCTGCATGCTGCTTGAATTGTACCACCCACACCTCCATGACCAAGGGCGTCAGAGAGTTCTGCAGTTCAGGCCTGGGCCACTCTCTGCTTTTCCTGTCTGACTCTTGTAAGTCCTCCCTCACTGAATGTAGAATTGTCGCCAAGTTTTTGAGAAGTGTCGATTCCCTGTGAACATGGGATATCAGTTCTGCCTCACGTTTCCCACTCACGGTCGAGGCTCGCTGTAAACAACACCTTGGGCCATCGCAACACCATCAGTGGACAAAAATGGGGCTATTAATACACTCTAAAAGCCATAATCAAAATGCTCAGAAGGAACTGGATACGGACAGTGGGCCTGGCTGTTGTCTACTGCGCAAGGTTTTGCCTGGCACTGTTTGGAAATCTGCCACCTTTCTCCCAGCCTTTGTTTTCTTGAATGAAATGCTTTTGAGATTATTTATGAAAAGAGTGATCCTGGAGCAGGCAGGAGGCAGTGGGCTTTATGGCTCTTTGGAGTTGCTATTGATCTTGACCTTCTCTTTGGCTACCTTTAGACAAAGAATATGCCAATACTTGGGGCTCTAAGTTTTACAATTGATATTTATTTGTATCATCTCTTTGTCTAGGAATGTAAAAGTGATTCTAAACTAAGATGTGTAATAAAAATCAATCAGATTTATTGTACCTACAAAAAGGTGTCCTCATAAATGACTAACGCTTTTGAAAATGACAAGCCCTTGGCTGACACACTGCCACTTTCTTTAAACATTTACAATTTTCCGGTGAAAGGAGGGTGGGAGTGGAAAATAAAGATTGAGTTGGAATGCTGGCATTACAAAAAAAATAGCAACAGGTAAAGGGACATAAAATGAAGAAAGAGCGACAAAGAAACGCCTCACATGGTTTTCCATGGAGGCTCCTGAGATAGGCCTGGGCAATAGGCATGACATTTCTTTTAACTTTTGTGTTTTGTGTTTAAAATTTTGTTAAGTTTGTTTCATATTATATTTTAAAATGTGTCCTTTTTTTTTTTTTTTTTTTTTTTTAAACACAAACGTATTTTATGTTCTTTACCATCAGGTAAAAAAAGAAATACCAGAAATGGGCCACGTGTCGGTCTTGTGGTCCGTCATACACTCAGACCTCTTGGAGTGTCCCCCCAGAGGGTTGAGAAGGGAAGCACAGAACCTGGACTCTGAGCTGGGTTTGAGTTCTGGTTGTGTTTGCTTACTAGCTATGTGACTATGAGGAATTTAATTTACCTCTTGGGCTGCCTGGGTGGCTCAACTGGTTGAGCGACCAATTCTTGGTTTCGGCTCAGGTCAAGATCTCACGGTTCGTGAGTTCGAGCCCTGCCTCAGTTAGCCCCACATCGGGGTCTGTGCTGACAGTGTAGAGCCTGTTTGGGATTCTTTCTCTCTCCCTCTCTCTGCCCCTCCCCTGCTCCTGCTCTCTCTCTCTCTCTCTCTCTCTCTCTCTCTCTCTCTCTGAAAATAAATAAACTTTAAAAAAAGAAATTTAAAAATCCCTTTAAACAAATAATAATTTACCTCTCTGAACCTTGGTGTCCTTGTCTATAAAATGGGGTAGTAATACCCACCTGCCAGGGCCATTATGAAGATTGGCAGTGCATTTAAAGCAGCAGCACACAAGTATGTGGAGCAGAGCAGCCATTTTAAAATGTGGTTATTGCTGTGATGGGGCCCTGTGTTCAGAAGACACCATGAACAGTGTGTTCAGCAATGACTGGGCATGTGTAGAAAATCCTAGGCCTTTCCAGACAAACTGCTAACCATTTAACAAATATGTGTTAAGTACCTGCTATGTGCCACACTGTTCTGGGCCCTGGATATATAGATGTGAGCAAGACTGTCTTGGTCCCTGGCCACATAGAACTTGTACTTTGATGGAGAGGGAGGCAAGCTGAGTGTTAAAATGCACACAAGTGTACAATTACACATTACGACAGGTGCCATGAAGTGATGTTATAGCATATTACAAGAGAGTGATAGGTTTCTAATTGGGGTTGGGTGGGTAAATAAGGGAAGGGCTTTCTGAAGAAATGGCACTTACAGAGAGATCTAAAGGATGAGAGATTTGGGGCGCCTGGCTGGCTCAGTCAGTAGAGCATGCGACTCTTGATCTTGGGATCATGAGTTCAAGCCCCACGTTGGGTGTAGAGCTCACTTAAAAAAAAGCGGGGAGGGGGGATGAGAGGTTAGCTGGGTCAGAGAGTTGGGGAGGGAATTTGTGAAGGTCTTGTGGAACAGAGAAGCCGAATTTCACAGGGAGGTATCTGCGTTCCTTTCTTACCCTCACTACAGGGAAGCCTGGGGAACTGTTAGGGAAAAAAATTACAGCATGAGACTTTAGAAAAACCCAACAGATTTAAAGAGCATAGAGAGAATAGCATCCTATGTGACTTATTAGGCAAAGGGTTTGTAATTGTATTTCTTCATGATGCCCTCAAACTATGTATAATGTTCCTGTAACACCCTTTCCCCCTTTTCTTCCAAAAAGCTAACCATAGTTTGGCTTGACCTAAATAATTATTAGTTTAGAATAATTCAAAATCCATTAGCCAGAAAGCAAGAGTTCAAAGTATGATTTGAAAAATTCTGAGTGGGGGCACCTGGATGGCTCCGTCAGTTAAGTGGCCAACTCTTGATTTTGGCTCAGGTCATGACCTCATGGCTGTGGGATTGAGCCCTGCATGGGACTCTGCACTGGGCATGGACCTCGCTTAAGATTCTCTCTCTCAGATCTCTCTCTCTCTCTCTCTCTCTCAGATCTCTCTCTCTCTCTCTGCCCCTCTTCCCTAGCTCGCACTGTTACAAAAAAAGATGACGAAGAAGAAGAATTATGAGTGTGTTCTTGAAAGTGACAGGATTCTGGATAGACCAGGGGCTAATTCATAGGGAGGCACAGGGCAGTGCGGCTGGGCAAGTTGGAAATTCCTGTGACTCACCAGGTTGTCTTCTCATCTGCTGGGCTATTTAAAAAAAAAAAAAAAAATCAAGAAACTACACAAACCCTGTGTGATTCAGTAAGAAATACATGTTTGGTTTTTGTCCCTGAAGAGCTTCTACAACCCTTGGAATTTCTTGAGTGACAGAGGTGAGTGATAGGAGGATTTTGTGGTATTCCTAACAAGCTCCTTTCAGCCCTACCTCAGCCTATGCTGATAAAATGACTCTAAGTGGGCCCCTAGATAGCTTCCTAATGGGGGCTGGTTGCCAGAGGAACCAATCGTGTGTGACTGAGAGGGTGGGAACTTTCAGCCCCACCTGCTGACCTGGGGGTGGGGTGGGGGGGGAGAGGAGCTGGAAACTGAATTAATCACCAATAGACAATGATTTTAATCAATCGTGCCTATGTAATGAAGCCTCCGTAAAAGCCCCTATATGATGAGGGTTCTGAGGGCTTCCAGGTTGGTGAACACATCAAGGTGCTGGGAGGGTGGCGTATCCGAGGACAGCTCAGGGACACCACACCCCTCCCCCCATACTTTGCACTGTGCATCTCTTCCATTTGACCGTTCTTGAGTTTCATCCTTTATAAATTGGCAGTAGTAACTAAAACACTCTCTTGAGTTCTGTGAACTGTTCTAGCAATTATCAAACTTGAGAGGGTCATAGGAACCCCCTGCTGTATAGCCAGTTTATAGTTGGGCAGAAGCATAAGTGGCAGCCTGGGACTTGGAACTGGCATCTGAAGTGGAGCAGTCTTGGACTGAGCCCTTAACTTATGGGGTCTGTGCTGACACTGGGGAGTGTCATAATTACAG
The DNA here is from genome assembly GCF_022837055.1 of Prionailurus viverrinus. NCBI lineage: Eukaryota > Metazoa > Chordata > Mammalia > Carnivora > Felidae > Prionailurus > Prionailurus viverrinus. The sequence goes on along the minus strand of NC_062563.1, from coordinate 26,580,208 downwards.
GACACCCAGTTGTTGTCCGGGGAATCAAAGATTTGGTCGTCGAATGGAGAGGAAGAAACCTATCTATTTGGTTGTCGGAAGTGCTGTGAATAATAAGAACAGTTAGCTCTGGAAACTGTATTTTGAACTTCACACTAATGGCTTAAGTCTTGGGCATGCAATTTTGGCAAGCCCTCTTGTACTAGAGTTTCCATCTGGTTGAAGTTTACCTCGAGAATCTGGTTTCCAAGGACCACGTGGTGGTCACATCTGTCGACTGGGTTGTCAGTGGCATTTGTCAAGGACATAACTGTAGCTCTTGCAGCTGCTCCTGTTTTCTCCTCTTTTTCCATCACCAGAATTGTGGTTAGCCATCGCCAGGTGCCTCAGTTAGGTGAGCCATCTGGAGACCTGCTTTTGGAGGTGGGGGAATGGGCAGAGAGGTGGTTCACCCGCATCTTCAGCGGGCAGTGGAGCCCTCAGGAACTTGTTGGGTGCCCATTTTTGTGCCGCGTGTCTTGCTCTGCACTGCAGATAGGGAGTGGAATGTACCTGGGCCCTTTGAGGACACAGTTAGGACATACAAGAAGGCCCGCCTCCTCTCCTTGCACCGCTCTCCCAGCCCTCTGAAGCTGGAGCCACACAAGCCCTCCTTTTGGTTTCTTGACTCTGCCAACAGCTTCCATGCCTTGGCACCTTCACGTGTGCTGTGCCCTCTTTCTGGAGACTTCTCCCCGCTCTTTGGTTGACTGCCTCCTACTCATCTGTCGGGTACCAGTTTAATGACCCCTGTCCCAAGAGACCTTCCCCAAGCATCCATTCTGGTTTCTCCCCATCTTCACCTGGCTGTGTGGTACCCTCTGTCTTGTTTCCCTCTTAGCCCTTTTCCCAACTTACAGGTATGTATTTTTTTGCTTTGGTCTCCCCCCCCCACCCCTACTAGACAGTAAGTTCCCCGAGGGCATGTCCTATAGTCTTCTCAAGCTTGACGCTTCTATGAGTTGAATGGTTCAGTATGTACTGACACCTACAGCCGCTTTTCTGTCAGAGGAAGAGGTGATGTGGCACTCCAGGAAGGAGGGGTGGAGAAGGGCTTTGCAAAGGAGGCAGCATTTGAACTGTGCTCTGTGAAAACAGGTAGGGCTTCACCTGGGAAGGAGGGAGGAGCATGCCAGACAAAGGGAATAATATGAAGGAGCTGCTGGGGAGTTCCTGGTGATTGGGGAACCTGAGAGTGATGGGAGTGAGAATGAGAACTGGGCTGGGAAGGGTCTTGACTCCATGACACAGGCTGAAGACAGAACCCTCAAAAGCCTGTGTGTGTGTGTGTGCACGTGCGCACGCATGCCCGTGAATGTGTGTGAAACATGGCCCTATTTACACTTGAGCATTTTCTCCTTAAGCCAGCCTCACATGCTATTATTTCTCTTTGAGATAACAGAAAGCAATTTCACTAAGTGCTGCTTTAAGTTGCCTGCTGTTCACAGGTTTTCTGGGCTCGGCTGGCAAATTCCATTCTGCAGGGAGCTTTCTCTGGCACAGCGACCCAAGGAATTCCAAGAAGCACTTGAACTTGACTTCAAGGTCTTAGTTTCCTAGGAATGGGACTGAGGCATTTTTCAGTGCGGTGGGCTCGAAGGTGGTCCCTTGGCTGCATTTGGGAACTGAGAAATTGCTGTTGGTTTTGAAATTTCTCCTTGCCTAGTCAACAAAAGATTTATGTCTGCTATTCATTCAAGTCTGCGCTCGGTGTCATGGGCTACAGCTCAGGACCTTGCCCTTCCAGAGCTGCCAGTCCGGTAGGGAATTGCTGCCATTTACAAATAAGTCCAATTCAAGGTGGTCAGTGGCCCCTCTGAGGGGATGCAGAGGGGGTCGAGGCATGAGTGGGGGAGGGGCAGAGAGAGGGAAACACAGAATCCGAAGCAGGCTCCAGGCTCAGAGCTGTCAGCACAGAGCCCGACGCGGGGCTCCAACTCAGGAACCGCGAGATCATGACCTGAGCCGAAGTCGGATGCTTAACTGACTGAGCCACCCAGGCGCCCCAAGTAAGGAGCATATTAAACGCAGTGATCAGTCTCTTTGCTGGATTATCTGAGGGGTGGCGAAAGAAGCCAAAGGTTTGGTATTAGATTAATGTATTCATTTTTTGAGTATCTACTATGTTCTAGGCATTGTTCTCGTCCCAGGGATCCAGGATACAGCCCGTGCACTCAGGAATGTCACATTCTAGTGGTGGAGACAGATGGTTAACAAAGAAGTATGTGTTGGGGCACCTGGCTGGCTCCATTGGTACAGCAGTGTCTTGATTTCAGGGTGGTGAGTTCGAGCCCCACGTTGGGAGTAGAGCTTACTTAAAAGAGAAGTATGTGTTATGTCGGGCGTCAGAGGTGCTCTGAAGGGAAACAAGGCAGGTCAGGGGTTAGAGCGTGCCAAGCTGAGGGAGATGGTGACTTAGATTGGGAAGTCAGGGAAGACTCTGCAACAGTGACATTACATTTGAGCAGAGCCCTGAGTGAAATGAGGGAGCAAGCATGTGGGTATCTGCTCCGGGAGGAAGAGTATTCCAGAGAAAAGGAACCATGGTGCAGGGGCCCAGAGGTGGGAGTGTGTTTGAGGACAGCAAGGAGGCAAGACTGGCTGGTGGGCAGTGAGGTTGGGAAGGTGGCCATGGCTCAATTCTGAATTGTAAGTGAATTTTATTTTTTAGACCATTGGAAGCTTTTGAGCAAAAGAGAGAAATCTGACAGAAATGCTTTTAGAAGGCTCTCTCTGGCAGCGTTGTAGAGAACAGGTAGGGAGCAACGGGCAAGGGCAAGGTGAGGGACTGCTTGAAGGGGTCCGGTAGTTGGGGGGAGGGACCATGCTTGGGATGAGGCGCTGGGGGAGGAGAGGAGAGGAGAGGAGAGGAGAGGAGAGGAGAGGAGAGGAGAGGAGAGGAGAGGAGAGGAGAGGAGAGGTTGACGCCTCAGGGTGTGGGTTGATTGCTGGTAACTGGATGTGAGCGGTGAGAGTAGAGGCAGCGGTGGGACCAGCGGTTCCAGGGCGTTTGATCTGAAGCCAGTGGAAATTCCACCACTGCCACTTCCTTCCGTGTGTCCTCCCCCCTTTCAAAATAAAAGGCTTATTAAGGTATAATTCACCTACCACACAGTGCACCCATTTAAAGTGTATAATTCACTGGTTTTTAGTGTATTCACAGAGCTGTGCAGCCATCACCACCATCAATTTTTTTTTAATGTTTATTTATTTTTGAGAGAGAGTGTACATGAGTAGGGGCGGGGCAGAGAGAGGGGGGAGACAGAGGATCTGAGTCAGGCTCTGCGCGGTCAGCACAGAGCCCGACGCAGGGCTCGAACTCACAAACCTAAGCCAAAGTCGGACATTTAACTGACTGAGCCACCCAGGCATCCCACCACCATCAATTTTAAAACATTTTTCCTCACCCCCAAAAGTACCCATTAGCACCTGCTCTGCATCTGTTCCCAACTGCAGAGCCTTAGGCGACCGCTAATCTATTTTCAGTCCAGGTCTGGCTCCTTCAGGGTCTCAGAACCCCATTTGGCTCATCTATAACTTCACGGGGCGATTGTGAGGTTTAAAGGAGAACATGAAGAGAAACATGAAGACGTGCCTAACGGGCCAAGCCAACTGGTCTAGCTCTTGGTAAGTCCTCAGGAGATGCCAGTCCTCCCCGCTGCCCTGGCTCCTGGTTCATCACCTTATGGAAGCAACATGGGCAATGATGAACAAGGTGGGCCCTGGGCCCATGCTGCTGGATGGTGAATTCTGAACTCACCATTTACTAGCTTTGCTATAATGGTACAGTTTCTTAACCTCCTTGGGCTCTCAGATTGCTCAACAGTCAAAAAGGGGTCATTGCAAGTACTTTCTAGGTTGCTGTGAGTCACTGGGAACAGAACCTGGCACAGAGCAAGCGCTCAGCCAATGGTAATTGTTGCAGCGTTGTTACCATTGTTAGTCAATTCTAAAGTCAGGCTAGGAATGGACATTTCTCTTTCTTTCTTTCTTTCTTTCTCTCTCTCTCTCCCTCCCTCCCTCCCTCCTTTCTTTCTTTCTTTCTCTCTCCCTCCTTTCTTTCTTTCTTTCTTTCTTTCTCTCTCTCTCTCCCTCCCTCCCTTCTTTCTTTCTTTCTTTCAAGTTTATTTACTTTGAGAGAGAGAGAGGGAACCAGCAGGGAAGGGACAGAGAAAGAGGGTGACAGAGGATCCAAAGCCAGCTCTGCACTGACAGTACAGAGCCCAATGCGGGGTTTAAACTCAGGAACCTTGAGATCATGATCTGAGTGGAAGTTGGACACTTAACCAACTGAGCCACCCAGGCACCCCTTTATTATTTTTTAATACATTTTTTTGAGAGACAGAGAACTAGCGGGGGAGGGGCAGAGAGAGAAGGGGACAGAGGGTCTAAAGCAGGCTCAGTGCTAACAGCACAGAGCCCAATGTGGGGCTCAAACCCATGAACCGTGAGATCATGCCCCGAGCCGAAGTCAGATGCTTAACTGACTGAGCCACCCAGGCACCCCTTTAAAAAGTTTTTTTTTTATTATGTTTATTTTGAGAGAGGGAGACAGAGACAGAGTGTGAGTGGCGGAGGGGCAGCGAGAGGGGGAGACAGAATCCAAAGCAGGCTCAGGCTCCGAGCTGTCAGTGCACAGCCTGACTCGAGGATCGAACCCACATGTGTGGGTGTGAGATCATGACCTGAGCCGAAGTTGGATGCTCAACCAACTGAGCCATCCAGGTGCCCCGGCACCGCCCCCCCCGCCTTTTTTTTTAGAGAGATGGAAAGAGAGAGACAGAGAGAGACAGAGAATCCTAAGCAGGCTCCACGCTGTCAGCGCAGAGCCCAATACTGGACTCAAGCTCATGAACTGTGAGCTCATGACCAGAGCCAAAGTCAGATGCTTAACCAAAGGAGCCAATGGACATTTCTGAATCCACATGGTTGCAGAGCTAATGGAGAGAGAGAGAATCCATGGGTCTATTTTTAATGTTGTCTTCTTGTTGGATCTGTACCTTTGCCAAAGTCACTTGTTTCGTCTAAGCCTCAAGTTGCTTATCTGTAAAGTGGGGGTAAAAGTCATTCTTACTTCACAGGGCTCTGTGGAGAATTTAGTGACCTACTGAGCACCTATTTGCCAAGCACTGTTGTGAACACAACAGGGAAAAAAACCTTGCCCTCCTAGAGCTGTGTGGAGCTAGAGGAGAGACCCAGAAAGTAAGTAATAATCACAAGGGTCATAATAATCACAATAAATAAAATATACATGAAGAAGAGAGAGTATACGTAAACCACCGGTGCCTGGCCTGTGGTGAGCACTCCGTGAATGGTAGCTATTACAATCACTAAGTGAAAGCATTTTGTAAATCAGGGCAGCACAGCAGAGAGGTAGGTCTCCTTGTGACAGACTGCGTGAGCATGTTGCTTCATTTAAGCTTTACCTCATCTCTGCCCAATTAAGTTTCATTCGGCTCCAAGGCCCCTCTCGAATTGCCTGCTTGCAATCCTTGTCTCTTATGGCGTAGAGCTTTCTTCCCTCTTCTTTTCGGCCAGCATTTAGCAAACGCCACTTTTGCTGGATGCCGGGGCTGTGAAGCAGTAGGGGTGTGGTTAGGAGGGAGGTGGGGTGTGGTTGGGGGGAGCCCAGAGACCAGGCAGAGGAGAGCCAGGCTGTGTAAGAGTATGGCTGCCTTGGTTTAATACTGCCAGGAGAGACCCTGAAGGCTTCTAAACTAGGTGATAAAGTTAGCAGATAGACTAAGACTTCACATTCTTGCTTAAATACATTTCAATAAAAGTAGACATTTGCATTATGGTCAAAAGCATAATCTGTTTTTAAGCCCCATCAAGCGTGGAGATATGAGGAGTGTGGAAGTGCAAAGACCTCAGGGCAAATAATGTCTCAAAGTGAAGACGGTATGCTGCTAGATCAGCGAGAAATGCGGCAGAATGGAGCAGGGAGGTTTCGGAACTGGGTAAACCTGGGTTAGCACTTTTTGCCAGCAGCAAGCTATTCTACCTTGGTGAGAGGGTAAATATCAACCCCACAGCTTTCAGAGTTGCTGAAAGGATTAAAGAAAACATCCACCAAGTGCTTGACACTTACTAGGTGCATGATAAGAGGCATACATTATTATTATTTTACATTTACTTATTTTTGAGAGACAGAGATAGAGCACGAGTGGGCGGGGGGCAGAGAGAGAGGGAGACGCAGAATCGCAAGCAGGCTCCGGGCTCTGAGCTGTCAGCACAGAGCTGGATGTGGGGCTTGAACTCACAGATCCTGACCTGAGCCGAAGTCAGCGGCTTAACTGACTGAGCCACCCAGGGGCCCCGAGTTTCTTTTGTTAACTGCCTGCTTAAGCCATTGTTATCTGACCATTTTCCTGTAGAGGTGTTTCCTATTGACTTTTTAAGAATTCGTTTATTAAGGGGGCACCTGGGTGGCTCAGTTGGCTAAGATCTGACTTTTGATCTTAGCTCGGGTCCTGATCTCAGGGTAGTGAGTTCAAGCCTCATTGGGTGTGAAGCCTATTTAAAACAGAACAAAACAAAACAATTCTATCAGGAATCTTAACTCTTTGTCATATATGTGACAAATATTTTCCCCAGTTCATTGTTTGTCTTTAACCTTGTGTATGATATTTTGTTGCTGTATATGCACTTTTAATTTTATGTAGTGAAATCTATCAGTTTTACCTGATGGGTCTTTTTTTTTTTTTTAACTTTTATAACATGCTTAGAAATCGTTCCAGTTCCCGAATTATAAAAATAGCCACTTTTTTTTTTTCTCTCTCTCTCAATACTTTCGTTGTTTCTTTCATGACATATAAATCTTTGATTTAGGTGGAAGGTAGATTTAAGAAGAGGGGCGGAGCTCCAGTTTCATTTTTCTCCAAATGGCTACCCAGTGGTCCTGTTCTGTTTATTGCCTTCCATCTTTTCTCCATCAATTTGAAATGTTACCTTTATTATGCACGGCAATTCCTTGTACACTTGGTTCTATTTCTGTAGTCTATTCAGTTTAGTTGGTCTATTTTTTTCTTTTGTAAAAATTGCACTTAGTTGGCATAGCTACTGAATGCATTTTAATATGTCCCAACTCATTAATCTTCTTCAAACTCTTTTTGGCAGTAGGGCCGAATGGCTAAATTCGTAGAGCTTGGTTTCATTCAGCCAGCCTGAACTTCAATCCCAGGCCAGCCGCTCACTAGCTGTGTGATCTTGGGCAAGTTATTTTTTTCTCTCTGAACCTGTGCTTCCTCATCTGTATAATGTTGATAGGAATGGTACTACCTTAGGGTGTTTTTGTGAAGACGGGCTGAAATGATGCATAGCAGGCTCTTGGGATAGGCTCTGGCACGTGGTAAATGGTCAGTAAATGTTGCATCCTTTTTGTTATGAAAATGGTGCATCTATTTTTCCAGTTGAATTTTAGGGCAGGGCGGTAAATAGGCCTACAATCCCTGACCTCATCTGCCTTACAGTCTAATTCGGGAGCAGACACTGAAGAAGTCATCATCAGTGTCAAGAATGAGTTCTATTTTTCCCCATTATAATTTGAAAGAAGCATAGGGAGTATATCAGACTCCATGAGTTTAGGGCAGCAGGGAAAGCCTTGCTGAAGAAATAGGTAAGGGGGCATCCAGGATGACTCTGCACCCCTCTCTTGCTCCCCCTCCACTGCAGACCAGTGTTAGCACCCAATCCTGCTTGAATGAACCCATTCAACAACCTAAGAGCTCCCACTCTTGGGTCAGGCCCAGTGCTGTTGTGTCTGCGTACAATTTATCTGGAAAGAGGGTCCCCTGCTTTTCAGTGGACTTCACAAAATTTAAGAACCATTCAGAAGGAAGTTACTATGTCTGTATTAGTTATCTACTGCTGTGTAACAAATTGTCTCAAAAGTTAGTGCCTTAAAACAGTAAGTATTTATTATCTCATACCGTTTCTGTGGGTCAGGAATCCAGGAGTACCATATTCGGGTGATTCTGGCCCTGGATCTTTCATGAGGTTGCAGTCAAGAAGATGTTGGCTAGGGCTGAAGTCATCTGAAAGCTTGTCTGGGGTTACTGCCATGTGGACCTCTCCATAGGGGCTGCCTGAGTGTCCTCATGACATGGTGGCTGGCTTCCCCCAGAGGGTGAAATCCAAGAGAATAAGGCGGAAGTTGCCATGTCTTTTATGACCTAGCCTCAGAAATCATACAGTTATTTCCAAATATCCTTTTGGGTCTACAGTTCAGCCCTCTTCCAAGTGGGGACTAAAAAGGATGTAAATAATCAGGGTTGGGAATCGTTGGGGGCTGTTTTGGAGGCTGGCTACCAGTGCCTTAGAAGGAGTTTGGAATGAGGGGTTTGAGTCTAAGACTTGACTCCAACACAGCTAACTATGGGATTTTGAGAAAGTTCCTTTGATTTATTGGCCCTGATACAGCCAAGGCTGTGAAAGCCACTTATCTAAGCCCTCAACTTCACATACAGACATTAGCAATTATTGAAGAAGGGGAGGAAGAATAGCCATTTGGGGCAGGGTGTAAACTGTTTTCATTATAAAACATTGAGAGGAAGAAGCCATCTACCAATCATCACATTAGTACCACCACTCTTAGAATTTTGGTGTTAAAATGCACTTTAAACTGACACGGAGACCAGAAAGATTTATAGTAGGAGGGAGTATAGCTCTCTGGCATTAAGAGAGATTAAAAATTGGGATGGGCTCCTTAATGAGGTCCTGAAATCTTCACTTAAAAACGTTAAAGAATCTGGCAGGTGGCTGATATTTCCCACAATTCTGGTAAAAAAAAAAAAAAAAAGCAACTAGGTCAGATCATCCTTTGAGGCCATTTGGGGGGGTCCCACTTTGTTTTTTTTTATAGTTTATTTATTTTGAGAGAGAGAGAGCGAGCATGAGCCAGGCAGGGACAGAGAGAGAGGGAGAGAAAATCCCAAGCAGGTTCCACGCTGTCAGCGCAGAGCCTGACATGGGGCTTGATCCTATGAACTGTGAGATCACGACCTGAGCCAAAATCAAGAGTTGGACATTTAACCGACTGAGCCACCCAGGTGCTCCCCACAAATCTTTTTAAAGTAAAATTAAAGGAGGAATTTTTATTGAAGATGTTCCCTCACAGGGCCCCTGGGTGGCTCAGTCGGTCAAGCGTCTGATTCATGAGTTTGAGCCCCGTGTTGGGCTTTGTGCTGACAGCTCAGAGCCTGGAGCCTGAGCTGTGTCTCCCTGTGTCTCCCTCTCTCTCTGCCGCTCCCCTGCTTTCTCTCTCTCTCTCTCTCTCTCTCTCTCTCTCTCTCTCTCAGAAATAAACTAACATTTTAAAAAATTAAAAAAAAATAAAGGTGTTGAGCATGAACATTTTAGTATTTTCAACATACTTGTATATGAGTAGCACATATTCATTCTAGGAGATTTGGAAAATACAGACAAGTATAAAGAAGTGAAAAACATTACATCTGCCACCATAATCTAAATGCTTTGTTTTGTGGTTGAGTTAAAAAAATACTTTTCAATTAAAAAAATGTAATACTGGGGCGCCTGGGTGGCTCAGTCGGTTGAGCGTCCGACTTCGGCTCAGGTCATGATCTCACGGTCCGTGGGTTCAAGCCCCGCATCGGGCTCTGTGCTGACAGCTCAGAGCCTGGAGCCTGTTTCAGATTCTGTGTCTCCCTCTCTCTGACCCTCCCCCATTCATGCTTTGTCTCTCTCTGTCTCAAAAATAAATAAAAACGTTAAAAAATAATTTAAAAAAATGTAATACTTCGTAGAAAAAAAAAAAGATAGGAAGAAAACCAAAATCTGACCTCAGTCTTACAACACAGAAATAACCATTATTAACATTTTGGTGGAATAAAATGGAATTTAAACACCTTTTTCACCCTCATAGGAGACTGAAAAACAGGAGTGGATTTGAACGATGGTGAATGGCAGGTAAACTGAGTTAGGGCTGCCCATGATGTGGGCAGATTCTGTGCCTAAAAAATGCCAGTGAGGTCATGAAGTCTGATCTTTACAATTTGCATAAATACGTGTGGGTGAAATTTTGCCTGGGTCTTTCCCAATTCTGCTTGGCACATTCCAGATAACTGTTTAGGGGAAGCAGTTCAGTGGGAAATTAATCCTCAGGGATTTTGTCCAATAAAGTAATTATCGAGTAAGGTCATTTATTCAACAGACTGAGTGCCTACCATGTGCCAAGACTGTGCCAGATGTTGGGGGAGTGATGATGGACCCAAGAAGACACTAAGAATACAGACAGTAAACCAAAAGTCATACAAATAAGTGAAATGTGGGAGGAACCAGGAGAGATACACATTTGCTGATCATCTGTTACTCTGGAAGTTTAGTAAATGGGGTCTCACTTAATCATCTGGAACCTAGCAGAGGTAATTTGACCTCTGAACCTCAACTTCATTTGAAAATAGGGACAGAATTACTGGGAGAGAACGTTTGTTTGAGTGGAAAACTGTTCCAGAGCTTGGTTCACTGAAGTATAAAAAGGAGGCACTTTTTATACTTTAGGCTCTAAAGCTTTTGTGAGGCAAAGAGAGCTGGCATTTAGTGAGTCTCCTGTGTGCAATTCACTTTAGAAAGATCCTATTTAGGGGCACCTGGGTGGCTCAGTCGGTTAAGCGTCCGACTTTGGGCTCAGGTCATGATCTTGCGGTGTGTGAGTTCAAGCCCCACATCAGGCTCTGTGCGGACAGCTCAGAGCCTGGAGCCTGCTTCAGATTCTGTGTCTACCTCTCTCTCTGCCCCTCCCTCCCTCATGCTCCGTCTCTCTCTCAAGAGTAAATAAACACTAAAAAAAATTTAAAAAAAAGAGAAAGATCCTATTTAATCCCAATTCCACCTTTTGAGTTAATGAGAAGTTTCAGAACTTGACCAAAGCCAGTCAGCTAGAGAGGAACTGCAAAAGAAGATTCAGACCCAGGCCAGCTGATGTCCAAAGCTCATGGCAATGCATTATCTCACAGTGGGGTTCAGGGGCGTCCTTTTGGGAGTTCCTGAGTCTGCTGGTGCTGTGTGTTATTCAAATTCCTGAATGTGTGCTTTGCTTGTAACTGTGCAGTTTGAAAACAGTGACTCATCCCCAAACAGAGCAGGGTTGAATACAGTCCTGTTTATCTTACACTGCCCTGTGGCACCTGTGTTGACTTAAAAGCTGATTTGTAATAAAAGCACTGTTATAAAATGGAAAACACACACACCAAAACCAAAATGTATGGGTTGTTTTTTGGTGCTTCTGACAACAGAATAAACGTGAGTCTCGTTTGCTTTAAAAAAAAAAAAAAATCACAGCTACTTAAGGTTTAGGGACTCACGTCCATTTTCAACACAGCATTTCATACAGTCCTCTGAATGTACTCTTTTCACACTTAACTATGATGCCATCAGTTTCTGTTTAATTCTGTAAGGGCAGAGACCTTGAAATAGTCACATCTGGATTCCCCCCGTGGCTTGACCGAAATGTGGAGCCAGTCAGTATTGGCTGAAAGAATTAAAGTCATTTCCAGTGTATTAGCTTTTTTTTTTTTTTTTTTTTTTTTGGTCACTGTAAGAAGTTACCACAGGTTGAGTGGCTTAAAACAACAGTCATTTATATCTCATGCTTTCTGTGGGCCAGAAGTCCGTGCATAGTGTGGTTCAGTTGGTTCTCTGATACAGCTAAAATTGAGATGTTGGCAGGACCACATTCCTTTCTGCAGACTTGGCAAGAGGGGGTTACTGCTTGCGAGCTTATTCAGGTTGTGAGAATTCTGTTCCATGACCTTATAGGACTGAGGTCCTGTTACTTGCTGGCAGGACTTGTTCTCAGCTTCTCGAGGCTGCCTACATTCCCTAGCTCATGGCCCCCTTTAAAGGCAGCAACACTGGGTTGAGTTCTCTCAAGCTTCAAATCTGATTCCTCTCCTGCCTCATCTTTCCAAATCACCTTTTCTGCCTTCTTCTGCTGCTTTTAAGGGTATGTATGATTACACTGGACTCACCCAAATACTGTGGGGTAATCTTGTTATTTTCCAGTCCTCAATTCTATCTTCAAAGTCAATTTCATGGTAGAATGTAGCATATTCACAGGGGCCCGGGACCAGGGCATAGAGAGTTTGGGGGTTGTGTGTTGGGGTAGGCATTATTCTGCCTACCACAGGGCCTGTGATAAACATGTAAATTTTATGTTTTTAATGATTTTTAAAGTTTATTTATTTTGAGAGAGATAGAGAAAGCATGAGCAGGGGAGAAGCAGAGAGAGAGAGAGAGAGAGAGAGAGAATCCCAGGCAGGCTCCACACTGTCCACACAGAGCCCGAAGGGGGGTTTGAACTCATGAACCACCATGACCTGGGCTGATATCAAGAATTGGATGCTCAACCGAGCCACCCAGGCACCCCTAAACATGTAAATCTTAGAGTGCATCTTCTATAGTTACTCCTTGGAGATCAAAGGAGGGCGAAGCTACTCAAGAAGAAAACATTTGAAACAAGTCAAATGACTTGTCAAAGGTTACTGTGTCAGCTGTAGATTAAAAAAACCTTTGTTAAAAAAAAATCAGGTCAAACAATTTTTTGGTGGTGGTGGTAGGGGTTTGTTCTTCCTTGTCCCCTTCTTGGGGTGAAGTAAGAAGGGGAGAGATTTCATTTCACCTTCTATAGTCTATTCCCTTTGCAGTATTTCGTTTATCGGACACGAACATCTTCTGTGTGAGGAGCATTAAAGCAGGAGCACTGAATTCTGTGGTGCCTCTTAGCACCGGCTCTCCCATGTGCTAACATCAGGGGATGGAAGGTTATTTCGTTACCCAGGGAAACCTTTCAAATTGTGGCCATTGACCCCGCCTCCCTAATATTTAAGGCCTGGCTGCTCGTTAATCCAGTTTAGGACTGATTTTAGGAACGTTTCCGGACAAACAGGTACAAAAACCCTATGTGCTGGGCGCTCTGAACCAAATTTCATTTCATATTCAGCAACCAAGGCTCAGAGAGGCTACATACATTGTCCACTGTCTCTCAGCGTGTACTAATTATTAAACACTTGCTCTATGCTAGGAGTCAAATTACATGGAAGTCTCCCTTCACACCTTCTTCCCAACTGCCATGTGTTTTATGCTCATTTTAATCCCAATAGTGCTCTGAGGTATTATTAGACTAATGTTGTAGATTAGAAAATTTGAAGCTCAGAGAGGTTGAGCCCCTACTTTTAGGTCGATACCCAGGGAGTGACCTAGCCAGAATTCCAGCGTAGGAGTGTCTACTTTTGACTCCAGGGCCTGTGTTCTCTCCAGGGTACTGCCTCTAAGAAGGCCTCAAGTGCATTGCGGTCAGTATGGCCCCAAAGTCCAAGTTCTTTACCCCTCATTATCACGAAGTTCACCAAGTGGTAACATTCTAGGCTGCGGGTGCAGCTTCTGCAAATATAGCTTCTGCAAACACATAGCGGCATTAGGGGCATGAGAGCAGAGGAGGAAATGGGGAACTGTTTAGGTCCATCAAGCGTGGAATAACCGTTTTACTGGTATGAGTGTCTCATTGTCTCATTATTATGCGGCAGTGAGTCATTCAGGGAAGGACCAAAAGGGAAAGTCCTGCCCCTTGTCATCTTTTTGAAGTGTCAGTGAGAACCGTTTAGGCGGGGAGAGGCATAAAGTGGGCCCTGGGAGTCGAGCTACCAGTTCTCCATCCTCACCCTTAACCGCCCGGGGGCCCGGAGGCGAGAAGCGCCGAAGGGGTTAAGTGTGGCAGGGGAGCCCAGCCACCGCCCCTTCCCAGCATTGCCTCCCAGAATGCCTCAGGCTCGCATCCAGTTCCCGCACCTCGCGAGACTCCGCCCAGTCTCTTCCCCGAACGACTGCCCGTCCCCCTTCTTTACCGAGGTTTGCGCGAGGCAGAGGAAGGGAGGGGAGGGCGGAAAAGACGGGCCGCGAGAGGTACTCCGGGAAGTGTGGTCCAAGCACTTCATGCAGCCATATTCTTCCGGAGCCGGGGAGGCCAGAGAGGCAGTCGGGACTACAATTCCCAGCCGCCTTTTCGGTTTGTTTTTGTTCAAAAAAAAAAAAACCCACACTCCCCCTCCTCACTCTTCACACACACTCACACACACACACACCCACGGCAGACACGCACACACCCGGGCGCCGAAGGGAAAGCCGCGTCTCGCTTTCCCGCCCCGCCGGCAGTCCTGTCTCGGCCCCTCAGCAGAGCGGGAAAGCGGAGGCTGGAGCCGTGACCTCTGACCCCGTGGTTATGCGGAGCCGCCGCATTCCTTAGCGATCGCGGGGCTGCCGCCGCCGCCGCCGCTGCTGCCGCCGCCGCCGCCGCCGCCGCCGCCGTGGGCGACTGACGCAGCGCGGGCGCGTGGAGCCGCCGCCACCCCTCCCCCATCGCCGCCCTCGCGCCGGGTCTCGCGCCAGCCGGTCCCCGCACGCCCGCCCCCTCTGCCCGGCCGCACCCGAGTCCTCGCGCGCCGCCGCCGCCACGCGCCCCCCGCCGCCGTCGGTGCCCCAGCCCCGCGCCGCCGCCACCCGCCCCGCCCGGAGGTCCCGCGTGGAGCCGCCGCCGCCGCCGCCGCCGGGGAGGAGGAGGATGAAGGACAAACAGAAGAGGAAGAAGGAGCGCACGTGGGCCGAGGCCGCGCGCCTGGTGAGGCGGGTCGCCGAGGGGGTTCAGTGGGGGACGCGGGGGGTGGGCTCGCCGAGCCCCCTCCACCGGGAGGGGGAGGGGCGAAGCCCTGCCCACTGCAGGAGGGGGCGGGGCCACCAATTCTCTAGGAACGGGACCCCGTCCTCCCCCTCCCCCCCCACACCGCCCGGCGTTGGGTGGGGAGAGGTCCCCCGCCGGTTGGATGTGGCGCCTTTTTCTGCGGCTCCCCCCACCCCTTAAATTCCTGCGGAGGGGCGAGCTGGCAGGCCGACTCCTCCCCCTCTGGGCGGCGGGGCCCCAGCCTCCCCTCCCTCCCCTCCCCCACTATTTGGCAGCGACTGGGGGTCTGGGGAAGCTTGGTTTACGCACTCGGGGGAGTTAGGTTTCCGGGAAGGGTCGGAAGCTCCTCCCTCGCTTCCTGGTGGGTAATGGGGTGGTGCGTTTGACTCCAGGGGTGGGAAAACACCCCCAATTTTGAGGACGCGAGTGGCATTTTGAGCCTTCCCAATCTAAACCAGGTGTGTGGAGGGAAGCAAGTGCTTACTCCCTGCTGGAACCTTGAGTAGTGGTTCTCAAACTTTAGCGTCTTGGACATCTGGGAGGTTTTTAGGAATGCTCGTCCTAGGGCCCTACTTAAGATCCTCTGAGTCCGAGGTTCCGGAGTAGAGTCTGAGTGTCTTCATTTTAACCAGGTTCCTGTGTTGCCTGTAATGCAGGTGGCCCCGGACCACACTTTGAGAAACGCTGACTAGAGTGTTTTACTTCCTA
Organism: Prionailurus viverrinus; assembly: GCF_022837055.1. Lineage (NCBI taxonomy): Eukaryota > Metazoa > Chordata > Mammalia > Carnivora > Felidae > Prionailurus > Prionailurus viverrinus. The sequence goes on along the minus strand of NC_062563.1, from coordinate 26,564,793 downwards.
AGCCAGACTGGAGCTAGATAGGCACTGTGCACAGAGTGCCTCTACTTTGCAAAGAATGTATGTGTGAGTCCACTCCTTAGCGTACTGGTGCATGTAGACATGAAGTGTTGGACAAAGACCAAGTACCTCTGTTTGAAGATACTGCTCGCTGAGAACTTAGCAAAGGAGAGAGTAATTTGAGTGTTGGAAGCTGCCTGGTGAGGAGGGTTGTGAGTTTTTTCACAGCGTCAGAGGACTTGTAAGTGAAATACCTTCCTTTTGGATTTGCACCCACAAAGCTGAGATACTGTGAGACGTGTTCTCATAAAATCTTGCGGATGACAATAGTAATAGTTCATACTTCTCGCAGAGATGTCACTTCCTCAAGTGTCACATAGCAGGGTTATAGTGTGGATAGCATACATTCCTCTTGGCACCCTGTAGTTGATACGTAATTACTATAATTGACTTTTTAATGATGAATGAAGCTTCATCTTGTAGTCTTTTGCTTTATTTTGGGGAGTGAGGTTCCTGCCTCAAAGGTGTTGTGCAGACAGAGATGGATGTGTGTTGAGTGTTGTTACAGGTCTGTGGTAGGTACGCCTTTTTCTTACCTGGGGTGTATGAAACTCAGTTACTGACTTACAAGAACTAAAGCTGTTGGGTTTATAAGAGAATTTTCACTGGTGTTCCTGATTGTCTTCCCCAGGCACTTGTTGCCCAGTGAACAGAAATAGCAGTTGTTTGTGTGCTCAAGTTTCATGCTTCAGTTAATTTGTTTTGGTTTGGCATGTGAAAATTGGAGATTTTGAAGTTCCTAAATATTTTTTTGATTCGGTCAAAATTGAAAGCTGTGGCTGGCTTTGAGATCTCTTGGAAATTTTAGGATTTCTCCAGTGTTGCTTCACTTGGAAACAAATTTAGGCCTGAAGGAGAGTAGGGGAGAGCCAAAGGATGTGCTTGCTCTCTTTCTCCTCGAGGTTGACTCTTGGGTGTTCATTGGAATTCTCCTCCGAGTCCCTGCTATGTAGGTGTTTATGACTCTGGGCACCAAGAGGAAATTTGCTTGCCAGAGTTACTTGTTAGAGGTAGGTGAAAGTACCTTTAAATCCTGTGTTATTTATGTTCTGATGGAATTTTAAAGTTTGTCTCAAAGCTCTGTTGGCTCTTACTAGATGAAAGACTTCAGGAACTTGGGGTCCACTATTCTGTTAAGCCTCTTTAGGTTCTTGAACTTAACTGTGATGTGATATGAACTCCAGTATCCAGATTGCTGCTTCTGTTTTACCATTGGCTCAACCGCATGCCAGATTATCCAAGTTCTTTCTCTTTTTGTTCTCTTTTTGTTTTATGGCTCTTCGTTAAAGAATAATATGAATGGGAATTACTTTGTAGTGCCCTTGAACATGTGAAAGAGGACTTTTGGAAACATGGTGCATAATTGTGCATATCTGTATTGTTTTTCTGTTAGAATTTTCTATCCCTTTGGATGGGACCACTTGGTGGGTGAGGGGCAACTTTTTAGCGTTCTCTCCCCATGTAAAGAAAATTTTTGCAACCTGGAGTGCTAGAGAGTTTGTGAGAGCTTATGCTGGACAGAGAGCATCTTGACTAGAGAAAGCTGTAAGGGTAGGGAGGTTGATTAAATCTACTCTTTGGACAGGTGAATTTGGACTGCTTGCCATGGCAATCAGAGGCACTTGCTTTGGGGCGGTTTCATATTGCTCCTGACCTTGATTAGATTCGTGGCTAGAGTGATACTGGGAACTCTTTTAAAAACTATTTGGGTAGGAAAGAAGAGACTCCTGGAGAAGTTCAGTAGGGTAGTATACCTCAAGAGATTGATTTTTGCAGATGTTAGTTATGTTGTTGAGAAGTAGATACTCCTCTTTGAGACATTCTGTAGTATTGTCTTTTCTAGATATAAGAGGTAGACTTTAGACGGTTGGATAGTGTAAATCCTCTTGCTTGTTAGGAACAATTTGTTTGGGAGAAATAGCCAAAGGGATTTCCCTTTAAATTGAATGTCCTTAAATGGATTCTCCCTGGCTTTGAGACACTCTTCATTGTACGCTTTATCTTTCACTTTGATTCATGACTGACCATTCTTACATCAAACATTTTTTTTTTTCTCTTTGAAGTAGGAGAAGAGATACTTTTTTTTTTTTAAAGTGTGCTAGAAAGAGACTAGGAATAGAACACTGCTGAATTGTTCTTGTACTAAAAGCTGGAGGCATATACAATTATAATAAAAGTGAATACTTTGTATCTTTTGATGTGACTTCCTTTTAGAGATTTTGTTTTCTCTCAGATTCTCAGGCTCATCCTGACTGTTGCTTAAATAATTGGTAACTGATTTTTCAGAGTCATGCTTCTTTTTAAAAAAAATTATGGTACAGAAATTGACTAGCTCAACTCACATTTAGTATCAAAGAAGTGATACCTGTAGCAGTGAGCATTAGTAGCTTATAACCAGGGTTTGTTGTGGATTTGTTCAAGTCAGCACTGCTTAACTTGGCTCTTAGTCAGGTTCTTAGAATACAGAGGTGAGTAAGGTTTGCCCTTGAGGAGCTTATGGTCTTCTGGGAGTGGAGAAGGTCTAGACCCATGAGTAGCATTTTACTACCTGCTCTCTAAGGGCCATTGTAGATGTACAAATGATAAACAGACATCCTGGTTCATGCTTATTGTCCAGGCATAATTATGACTACTTTCTCTCACTCACAAGTGCCCTACTTTGGAAGGTAAATTATGTGTTGTGGACTAGGAGGACACTGAAAGCAGACATTTAACTCTGCTTGGCAGGGATCAGAGAAGGCTTCCTGGAGGAAGGTGCTTTCCAAACTGAATCTTGAAGGGTGAGCGGAAGTTAGGGCCATCACAGATGATGTTAGCAGGAACTAGTGACAAGAAATAGCAGTCGTGTGTGTGCGCTTGCACATGTGCTTGTGCACAGGGTGGAGAGTGTGGGAATTGGGTAGAACTACACACAGTTGTTGGAACGTGAAGCTTGTGGATTATCAGTTTGGCAGTGAGGTAGAGAGACAGGCAGGCAGGCACCGGATTCTGAGGACCTCGTGTGCCAGGCACCATAGGCACTTACTTCCATTATCTCTAATCTGTTTAACAACTCTTACGGGAAGACATCAGTATCCTTCCATCACAAGTAAGGGAATTTAGGCTCAAGTTGGGTAGATGAGGTGCCCAAGTTTAGCAGGCAAGAATTTGAATCCAGGTCCGTCTGGTTCTATATAGCCTGTGCTTTTCCAGTGAGGTGGTGAACTCTTCAGAAGCTTCAGCTTTTCCTGTATATGATTAGGTTGCTTTTGAAGGAGTTTAAGGTGGGAAAGTGATGAGGGCAGGTTTGTTTTGTAGGGTTAACCTCAGACTATAGCAGGTAGCTGGGATTTGGTCTTGTTTATATTGAATTCCTAGAATTGTCCTTGGCACAAGTAAATATTTCGTGTATTAAGTGAAGGATGGCAGAGAAAGAAGAATGCATTTGAGGAAAGCGGGGCTGGTTATGGGAGTATTAGTGAAGGGCCTGTATATCGGGTCAGGGAAGGAACTGGGGGACAGGTGAGAGTAGGAGTGCTGCCTAGGTTTCCGCATTAGGTGAATAGACAGGTTGTCAATCAAGGGCAGAGATATGGAGGAAGAGGCATGATTAATTGGAGTTGCCAGTTAGATTAGAACAGATGATCAAGGGGGGAATGTCAGTACAGACCTGAAGTCAGAAGCTGGGGGAGAAACCCAGGCCAGAGGTAAATATTTGGGAGTTAGCAGAATATAGGTAGTAGTTGAAGCTACGAGAGGTGCTAATGCTACCCGAAGAGAATGTAAAAATTGAAAAGAGAGGTTAACAGTGGGACCATGGTAAATAGGGGCTTTATTTCAGCACCTGCTTCTCCAAAGCATGACTTACTTCCATTAGTGCTAGGGGCTCATGTTCTTCCATAGGGAGAACCTTTAGCAACAGTCCTGTCAGACTGCTTGCTTTAGTTTTATTTGAGACAAAGTAGTACTTAGTTGTTACAGTTGTTACAGTGACTGCAAGGTATTGGTGTGGTTTGGAGTTACCTCAGCAGCTACTGGTAGAGACAGTACAAAGCTACTGGCAGCCTTTTTTCTCCCCGAGAAGGACAGCATTTCCAGAACTTCCCTGCACCTTCATGTGAGAGAGATGCGGTTGCTCACTAAGAAACTGCTGCCACGACCCTGTTGCAGATGATGCCAACGTAAATGGGATGCTCTGTTTCCCATTGCTTTGCCTGCCCCCATCATGCGGAATCAGAGCATCATGTTGCCAAATGGCAAAATGTACAGTGGCAGTTAACACCAGGATTTCACAACACAGTGGCAAAAACCATCACTTAAAAATACGGCTACTAGGGGCGCCTGGGTGGCTCAGTCGGTTAAGCGTCCGACTTCGGCTCAGGTCATGATCTCACACTCCGTGAGTTTGAGCCCCGCGTTGGGCTCTGTGCTGACAGCTCAGAGCCTGGAGCCTGCTTCACGTTCTGTGTCTCCCTCTCTCTCTCTGCCCCTTCCCTGCTCATGCTCTCTCTCTGACTCAAAAATAAATAAACATTAAAAAAAAATTTTAAAAAGAAAAAAAAATACGGCTACTAAACAGCCTTCCTTGGGAAAGAAAATCTGAATGCATTTCTGTCTTGTCATTTATTGTATAGCCCTACGTATTCTGTGGTTTAGTCATGTGAACAACGTGAGGTTAGGTGGTAACCAGGGTTGCTGAGGCCCCACCCACGTACCAGAGCATGTATGCTAAGAAGATGTGTGTTTTTAGAATTAAGAATTAGACTGTTTATGCTAATTTCAGTGACTTTTAGCAACTAGATAGCTATATACGTAATTTGGTTCCTGAAGCAGTTTTAACTATGGAGGGACCAAATTGTCAGCAGTGGTATCTCACAGCAGAACTGTAGCCAGTGATACAGACTGATGGATATAAATGGAAATTACACACTGAAATCAGAACATTTGTATTTCTTCTTCAGGTACTAGAAAACTACTCAGATGCTCCAATGACACCAAAACAGATTCTGCAGGTCATAGAAGCAGAAGGACTAAAGGAAATGAGGTTTGTATTGTTCTTTTTTTTTCTTTTTTTAACAATAGCAGCCAACATTTCTTAAATAATGTATTGTTCTTGCTGCTCAGCATGAGGATTTCATAGGACTTGTGTCTTTCTGTAGATACATAGGGACATGAGTAAGTGCACATATGCCTCCTCCCCCCCTCCTGCCCCACGCCTGGCGTGGTATGGAACTATCTCCCAGGCTGTGTCTCCTCTGAGTGGAGGGTGAGAGTGGGTGAACATCCATTTGTTTTCATTAGAGATGCAGCAGTTTCCTTATTCTTCTTGTTCTTCTTTAAATCTTGACACGGAATGTGTTCTTTGTGTAAGGAGTCTGCACAATTTTCTTTTGTATTCTCTATTGCGCATTTTAGTAATAGAGAAGGGGCAGACCCTGATAGGCTCTGTCTTGTTTAAAACTTCCTTCTTTTTTTCCCTTCTGTATTTTTCTGCCCTTCTTTCTATATCTCTGAAGTCCTTTATTTTAGGATCAAAGAAGGGTGGTCTCATCACTATAACAGCCACTGACCTTTTTTTCCTCCCTACTGATTCTAGCCATTTATCGTAGGGAATATACTAAATTTTAGAGTGACCTTGATTTTAGTCTCCTGTGATGTAGTTTTCCTAAAGCAGCAACAAGTTAGAAACCAGAGGAGTCGAGGGCATGCAAATCAGCAGCTGTCTTTAATCCTTTTCTCTCTTCACTCTCACCCCAACCTGTTTTTTTGATTGTTTGTTTGTTTTGTTTTTAATTTAAATGAAAGAGGAGAGCACAACACAGTGTCCCTTCTTGGGACTCAGAACAAACAACATATGTTTTTGTTGGTTCGGCTTTATCTGCTTGAAATTGACCTTTCAGGGTCAAAAGATGCTCACTTTCCAGTCATCAGTTCAAATCTTCTCGAGTTGACAGTTTGTGGGGAGGGAAGACCAGGATTACCTAGATCACATTCATTTAAATAGTACCTGTGCACTGTGTAGCGTTATAATTGTGCTTTATTTTTGTTTTTACGGGCTATTTCCCATCATGCTGCCGTCTGCACTGCTGTTGGACCACTATACCTATAGAAGGTAAATTAGTCCCTTTGGGACAGATGGAACTGAGAACCTTAAATTGTTTCTGCTCCTTGCTCTTATAGGAATTAGGGAAGCAGTCATGGTAGCTCGTGATGAGTGAGCAGCTCTGTAATTTGTAGACAGAGGTCTAGTGTGTGGGAGTCACTGTTCTGCTGAAGGACTCTGCCGGCATGCCACGCCCCCTCGTAGCAGAGATGCTAGCACACCCACCGGATACTCCAGATTCTGCACAAGGTTCCTTTCAGAGATTGGTTCATGGTGAATTTTTTTTTTTTTTAGCATCCAGTGTGTTCCAAAGCAGAATAAGTAATAGGTTTTTTTTTTTTAATGGCTTTTTTAGACTCAGAATTTATTTTTAACACTGCATAAATTAAGGCCTCTGGTTCCGAAAAATCTTAAGAGGCTTTACTTAAGATCTTTATATATTTTCTGCATACTGGGGAGAGGGAAGAGAAGGTGCTCAGGTGAACCCTAGCACTGACGTGCAGGTGCCACACTCCGTTAGTATTAATAACGGACGTTTGTCTGTGTTTTTGACAGCTGTTCTATTTTAAGATTCAGTAAGTAGCGTCCAACTCAGTTATCATTGTTTTGGAAGCAACTGTTGTAGCAGGGACTGTGAAATAGCTTAATAATTCTTTTTCCCTTTTTCTCTTTCTTGGTTTAATGTTTGAACATTGTTGGGTACCAAGTCCATTTGACTTTTCTTTTTATGTTCCAACTTAAGTGATTGCTCCTGGGTAGATGTAGAATAAAACCCATCCTTTCCCCTTGAGAATAGAGGAAAAGCAAATGAAATATTCTTCTTTTGTGTGCTTATTAGAAAATATTTAACTGGGGATGAAAACGTATGCTTATTTTCTTGGACACTGGCATTGATTCTGTGGTCTTTGTGTTGATAATATGTGGCAGCTTCTGAGCATGATACATACAGGTTGGAATACAGAGGCAAGGAAACACAGATTTCTTTTTAATTAATATTAAAATTTAATAAAAACACTGGGTAATGTGTTTTTTAAAAAGACTCGTTGAACTTCAACAGTCATTGTGTGCTTTTTCTAAGTCTCTTGAGAACTTGGTTGGTATTGTCAAAAGGCACTAAGGAAGTGTCAGGTGTGGAACAAGGGAATCACATGACATGTCTTATCCGGGTGTGATTGATGGGAACTTCATTCGTTGCTGTTTTACTACTTTCAAAGTGGAATTGTTACGGGCCCTTTTCTGCTATATTTCTTGCTCTTTTCTTCTTGATTTAAGAACGAGTTAGAGGGTATTAGATCTTTGAGTAAGTAGGCATATAGATTTATATAGCCCTCATCCATCCTTGTATGTTTTCACAGTGGGACATCCCCTCTTGCATGTCTCAATGCCATGCTACATTCCAATTCAAGAGGAGGAGAGGGGCTATTTTATAAACTGCCCGGCCGAATCAGCCTTTTCACACTCAAGGTAAGTAATAGCAACTCTGTTCTTAAACTTTTAGTGTAAGTCACCTGGTAGGTCTCATATGAGGCCCATCAATTTACATTTCTAATAGGCAGGTGATTCTGATTCTGTTGGTGGTAAATGGCACCTTGAGATGTTCTAGGGCGAACAGGGTTTTAGGAATTATTTAGTCCTATCAGCTATTTTGGCTGTATTCATCTTTTCTTTGTCTATGTCTTTGCAGATTGTGTACAATGGAGGCATAAGTATGTGTGGGGATAACTGCAAATGTGCTTTAATTAGGGTTTTGTTTGTAATAGTATTGTGAAAGATAAATTACCGGGCAGCTAAAATAAGACCTACTCTATGGAAAATAACTGACGTGTGAACATACTTGTGGAAATTCAAAAACTCATTAGTGTTTTCTAAGTGACGCTAATTACAAAGGAAGAGAAGTTAAGTCAGGTAGAGTTCATAATAAAGCTTAAATAGAGCTGAAATGAACAGGCTAATTATTTTCCTATTACTTGTGATATACATGGCTGTCATTTAGGAGACTGACATGCTGCCTGCTGCGCTAAGGAGGCTAGCTTATATGGCTATCATTTAAACCAGGGGTTGACCTACTTTCTGTAAAGCACCAGATAATAAATCTTTCAGGTTTTGGGGATCATACTGTCTCTATCATAGTTCTTCACCTCTGCCATTGTAGCAATAGAGCAGCCATAGACCATTCATAAAGGGATGGACAGGTTGTATTCCAATAAAACTTTATTTTCAAAGACTGAGAGGGCCAGATTTGGCTTGGGGCTGTAGTTTGCTGACCTGATTTAGTCATAAGATGACCTGTTGAGAAAGCTGAAAATTTGATGCTGACCCTTTTACTGGGTCCATAATGTGGTTATAAATTGCAGTAGTCTATATACAGACTTTTCCCTTTTAGTTTCCTTTTCTTTCCTTTTTAAATGTTTATTCATTTTTGAGAGAGTGTGAACAGGGGAGGGGCAGAGAGAGGGCGACAGAGGACAGAAGTGGGCTCTGCGCTGACAGCAATGAGCCAGATGTGGGGCTCGAACTCACAGGTTGTGAGATTGTGACCTGAGCTGAAGTCAGACGCTCAATCGACTGAGCCACCCAGGCGCCCCTTGTTTTATTTTCTTGATGGACTTATTTTCTTTAATTCAAATTAAACACTTGAGCAAATACCAGTTACATCACCTGCTATCATAAAATTTGATCTTTATGTATACTTTATGTATATTTCAGATGTATCTTCTATTCGGATGTCTGTGCTGTTTTCTATGTTATTTATAATATTTTGGCTTTTTTGTTGTTGTTGTTAAGAGGCAGCGTAATGTAGGGTCAGGAACCGAGCCTTGGTAGAGACAGAGCCCTGAGTTCAAAACCTAGGTTTATAACCTGGGACAGATTTAACTCTTCTTTATGGTAGTGTCTGCATCCCTGCTACAGAACCAGTCCTTAATAAATGCTAGCTTTTTTGGTGTTTCTTTAGGTTATCTTCAATTGCTCGTTAATGGCATTTTTCTATTATATATTGTTGTATATAACGTAATGGTACATAGGTATGTATAATTATGATTGTATTGCATATATAACAAATATGCATGTTGATGGCATATTTCTATATTGGGAGGAGAAATACCTTTTTCTATGAACACCTTGAGGGTAAGAACTGACTTTTGTCTTTATAAGTTGACCACATTTGCTTTATCCCTCTCTACATATGCATGCCTTCCCCTCTCCCCCCCCCCCCCCGCCCCCAAACTTTTTGCAAGTATTAGCCAGAACTGGTACTTCATTATTCTACATAACCATAATTTTATTATCACATTCAAGAAAACTAACATTGATACAGTAGTATTTAATATGTAATCCATATTCAAATTGTTCCTACTTCCCCAAATATTCTTCTTATTTTTTTTACTTTAAAAATTTTTTTTCAACATTTTATTTATTTTTGAGAGACGGAGACAGCAGGAGCAGGGGAGGGGCAGAGAGAGAGGGAGACACAGAATCCAGAGCAGGCTCCAGAGCTATCAGCGCAGAGCCTGATGTGGGGCTCGAACCCACGAGTAGTGAGATCATGACCTGAGCCGAAGTCAGATGCTTAACTGACTGAGCCACCCAGGCGCCCCTCCCAAATATTCTTTATAGCTTATATTTTCAGTCCGGTATCCAGTCAAGAATCGTGCATTTCAGTTGGTTGACATGTCTCTTTAATCTTTATTAATGTAGAACAGTTCTCTTGCCTTGTTTTGTCCTTTATGGCATTGATATTTTTGAGCAGTTCAGGTCATTTGTCTTGTGGAATTAAATACATTTTTGAAGGACTAATAAAAGTGTAGAAATCTTGGTTATTTCCAGAGCTTTTTGTTTGCTCTGTCGGATCATGTCCACTGTTCCCAGGTTGTGGTACAGAGCCACTCAGCAATGGAGGGTGGAAGTGATGGGATGTGTGGTATAGTAGTGATGGGTCTGGGTCTTGCCTGTAATAAGGGACAGGAAGGCACAACTTATTTAATTACGTTTCCCATTTTTTCTTTGGAAGATTTCTAGTGATACCTCTGAAATCCTGTGCCATTTACTTTGCCTAAGTTTTATGTGTCAAGAAAAAGCATGTGCAGAATGGCTTCTAGATTTTCTGCCCTCTGCTTGGAAATATCTTCTAGTGGGGCCATCAAGGTCAGAATTCTATCCATCCATGTGATTTTGCTACTTCTTGGAAAACAGGAATTTTTTTCAGTTCTGGATACATTTGTGTGGCTGTATCTATGATTACCAAAGGTTTACTGATAAGCTGGAGTCCTTTTGGGTATGCCACAGGGTTTCTTGTCTGATAAAAGTTAGTTTTGTGTCATGTGATGGTACATTTGACACTTTATATATAGATGTTTACATCAGTCCCCAGAGCTAGTCCTCAAGGATGGATGGGATAGGTGAAATCTATCCAGGCTTTGAATTCTTTTTTTTTTTAAATGCTCATTTATTTTTTAGAGACACACACACACACACACACACACACACACACACACACACACACACACACACACAGTGCGAGTGGGGGAGGGGCAGAGAGAGGGAGACCCAGAATCCGAAGCAGACTCTAGGCTCTGAGCTGTCAGCACAGAGCTTGACACGGGGCTCGAACCCACAAACCATGAGATCATGACCTGAGCCCAAGTCGGATGCTCAACTGACTGAGCCACCCAGGTGCCCCATGTTTTGAATTCTTGATTTGAATTGCTTTCCTTAAGCCTTTCCTGAAGTCAGCTGCCAGTGTCCATTATTGGTTAGAGGTAGGATTCATACTGTTGTTTACACTTGGGATTCCCTGTTCTTATAAAGCCACTCTGAGCTTCTTTGTAGTATTCTACATTTTTGGACTTTGATGCTGAACTACTACTATGATTTTGTGACTTGGTGGTTGTGTCACTGGTGAGTGTTGCCTATATTGGACTTTACAGCACTTATGTCGGCATAACTGCAGTCACGTGAACATCGTTCAGTTTTTTGTTTTTGTTTTTGTTTTTTTTTGTGGAATGATTCTCACATTGATACATCACTTTTGTTACTTAGGGCTATTCGCACTTTATTATACCTTGTGTAAGAGGCTTACCCTTCAGGGTCTTTTAACCCAATTAACAAGCCCAGTTGGATCTTTATAATATGTAGAGCATTTTTTTTTTAAGTATAAAAAACATCTTTAGGAAATAGGTGACCGTACTTGAAGTATCCATCCATTAAAATCCACAGTTTGCAAATAAAAGAAAGGAAAAAGCAAATGGAGGAAGAGAGAGCAATGATTATTGCAGCCTCACAATGTTATTTATATAACTACAGTTAAAATATTCAGGTGCAACTCCACACTTACAGCAGTTTCAAAGCTATTTATGTTACTGTTAAATACCGAAAGAACAAATGAAGTAAGCCTAGACTTAGGTATGGTGAAATCATGGAGACTGTCATTTGAAAGGCAGTATCAGAGAACATTTTGATTTGACTTTTGATACATGCACAGCAAGCAGAGTGGTGTTTTAAAAATGCAAATCACAGGGCATCTGGGTGGCTCATTTGGTTAAGCGTCAGACTCTTGATTTCTGATGAGGTCGTGAACCCAGGGTTGTGGGATCGAGTCCCTTGTCAGCTTCTGTGCTGAGTGTGGAGCCTGCTTAAGATTCTCTTTCCCTCTGTCCCCCGCCCCCTTGCACATGCATGCTTATGTGCTCTCTTTCAAAATAATAAGTAAATACATAAATATATAAAGCAGATTACATCATGTCACTGTCGTGTCTGGCCCTTGCCTACTCTGTGATGTGTTGTCCTGGTACTTTTCCCTTGGTCGTCACTAAAGCTGTCCTGGTCTTTACTTTGTTCCTCAACCCCTCAGACTTGTGTCCACCATAGGGCCCTGCACTTGCTAGCCCTTCTACTATAAAGCTCTATGGTGACTTCTTGTCCTTTATTTGTTTTTTTACTGTTTATTTATATTTGAGAGAGAAAGAGACAGTGTGAGAGCATGGGAGGGGCAGAGAGAGAGAGATGGAGACGGAATCTGAAGCAGGCTCCAGGCTCTGAGCTGTCAGCACAGAGCCCGATGCGGGGCTCAAACCCACAAGCTGTGAGATCATGACCTGAGCTGAAGTTGGACACATAACTGACTGAGCTACCCAGGCACCCCTTTGTCCTTTGGTTCTTAATCCAAAAATATCTGTTCAGTGAAGTTATCTCTACCCATCTAACGCTACAGCATTAGGAGGGTTTTTGTTTGTTTCATAGCCCTATCAGTTTCAGAAATTACCTTGTTGGTTTGGTTACTTGGTTATTGTTAGTCTCTCCATACTAGTGTATAAGTGCAGGGACTTTGTTTTCACGGTATCTCCTGTCTCTGGCACATAATAGGTACTTAGTAAGCATTGGCTAGATGAAAAGTAGATCATGGTATCATCAAAACCTTAGCTATCTAGTTCTCCCTGTAATTCACCTTTCTTTTATATCAGTTTTATAAAAGAATATGCATGTTTTAGGTTATATTTTCTTTTGCTCAACAAGTCAACTTCTAAGAACCTTTTCTTCCCCCTTGCCCTCTTTAGAGCAGTTCTACATAAATCTGTGAAAGAATCTGCTGACACTAGAAATAAATCTGTCCCAGACAATGGCCATAATCTGGTTCCTCTTAATTGCGGAAGGCAGAAACTGAGCCATTAGAAACAGTTTAAACATTTTAGGTATGTTTTAGATACGATGTTATTATTCCTTTTAGAGTTTTGAACTTTGATCGTCTTGGCTTGTTACAAAAAAGAATTTCTACTTTCATTTAAAATGGTAGTGACATTTTAAGACAATGTCTTTGATAGTCTGTGTTAGTCTTATCAAATCTATGATCTTTTAAATGCTTAGAATCTTAGAATTTTAGTGTAGAAAAGACTGTCAAATCATCCAGTTCATTTTCATTTTGCAGATAGAAAACAGAGCATCTAACAAATTAAATAATTTATCTGTGATTTTACATCTGTGTGACAAATGCTTGTGGCCAAGTTGGGAGTAGAACCCAGGGTCCCACCTTTTGAGTTTAAGTTCTTTTCATTATGCCAATTTAGAATAAAGAATTTTTCTGCAGGTTTTTTGACCTTTGGTCATTTCATCTTTTTGGAGCAGTTTGTGAGTTCCTTGATATTTCTCGAAGTGTCAGTTTTAGTGTCTTTAGTGAAAATCCTTATAATTGTTTGCTTACCAAAGTAGCTTTTCTTTTTTTTTTTTTTTTTTTTAATTTTTTTTTTTTCAACGTTTATTTATTTTTGGGACAGAGAGAGACAGAGCATGAACGGGGGAGGGGCAGAGAGAGAGGGAGACACAGAATCGGAAACAGGCTCCAGGCTCTGAGCCATCAGCCCAGAGCCTGACGCGGGGCTCGAACTCCCGGACCTCGAGATCGTGACCTGGCCGAAGTCGGACGCTTAACCGACTGCGCCACCCAGGCGCCCCCCAAAGTAGCTTTTCATGTTTGGAATGTGAATTTTTAGTTATGGCTGGTTGAATTTCTGCACTCTGCATTAATTACATTGGCGATTCTGATCATAGGTATTCTTGTCTATGCTAGGATAAGTGATACATGGTGACAGTAAGAGCACCAGACTAGGAGTCAAGGTCTAGGTTCTAGTATAAAGCATCTCAGGTCTTACTGAACATGTCCATTTATCCTTCTTTGTCTCTAATGCTCAGGAGTTGAAACGGATTGGTCGTTTAAATACTTCAGGTGTAAAACCCTTTTATGTCGTGAAATGGAGCTGCAAAATACAAATAGGTGGCTGTGAAACTGCTCTGGTTGAAACAAGCATGAGGGCCCATCTTCTCCTCTCTTGTGGGTTGTAGTGTCCCCACCCATGCCCCAGGCACTTAAGGATCTTTCCCAGACCCTGGAACTCTGTTGAAAACTTCCTAGTAAAAAATCTGTCAAGATCCTTCCTGTGCTCACATTCTAGCATCTAGACTATTTTGTGTGAAAAGTAAGTCGGCATGGAATAATTTTTTTTCTTGTTCCTTTGTGATGCATTTGGTATTTACTGGAGGCAGACCGTTTTATTGCGAGCCTTGTTCCACTCAACTGTAGGAGGTCTGCACAGAAGGCCCAGTTGGTAGAGCAGTGCCATTTGCTCTGGTTGATAGTAGCAGCAGTTTAGTTTCGATGGAGGCTTTGACCCCTGAGTTGGTAAGAGGTTCCTTATTTGTTTGAGTAATTCTCAAGGGATGTCTGGATCTGCCTGTGGAACAGGGGGTATTCTGTTGTTAGGATTCCAAGCCAGCTCAGAGAGAAGAGAGAACTTGATTGTTTTTGGAGCCCTGGTCACACTCTGGTTTTATGTCTAAGAGATGAACTACCTTTTGTCCTTCTACTTCCTGAAGTTCAAAGCCCTGTAATAATAAAGTGTGGTAAAGGTCAGCTACCACAGGTTTCGAAAGCACTGCCACCGGAACGGTTTTGTGGTCGCTCAGCGGGTGGGCAGGATGATAATTTCAGGGTTGCTAAAGTGATGTGTATTTTTGAAACAAAAGAATTATACTTCTAAAGTGTGACTGTAAAGCACTGGGGTTCTAGGAACATGAGGAAATTGTGCATGCTCCAGACTTCCGTGGGACTGTGTTTGAAAATACACACTTTTCTTTGGGTCGGCCAGGATGAAAACTGGGAGTATGATCTCTTCTCTCAGTCGTTCAGATCAGACTTTTTGGGAGAGTTCTTTGAGGAGCTTGTTCAGGCTGACAAAGTAGCTGCTTCTAGTTTAGCGAAATCTGGAAGAAAAGCTGGAAACTGACATTTGAGTGCTAATTGTATTGCAGACAGGCATCATACTTCTTGCATTGGCCTCTTGCATTGAAATGTAGATACTTGTATTTCTGTACTAATGAGGAAGCAGTCCGAGAGAGTTTAAGTAAATGGAACCAAGTCACCTTTGTGGTTATTTGAGAGATTTGTATCAACATGTGGGGGACAGGCTTAAGAGGTTTGAAGTTTTGACTAGATGAGTTGGTTCTCAAATGGGGAGAATCTTTAAATTCTTTGTGCATCACGAGGCGGGAAAGGAATGGGGAGCAAAAAAGGTCTGTGTTTCTGTTCTGGAAGATGCTTTTTTGATTCAGTTTGACTAGATGTGCTTTCACATGTGTGCCTTTATGTGTCAGCGAATCCCTTCTGTTTTAGTCTTTGACTCTGTGTGCCAGTTTTTCTTGGGTAAATTAACTCGGGACAATTCTCCTTCTGCTTCTAACCTCTTGTACTTTTTTTGGTGTCCATCCCCATTGCCCATCACCTGAATTTAAGCTGTCCTCATATGCCGGATACTGAAATCGCTCTTGCCTGGGCCCCTTGCTTTCACTGTTGTCCCCTCAGCGTCCACTTTGCTCCTTGATAATCCACACAGTAGCTGGAGAGACTTTTTATTTTATTTTATTTTATTTTATTTTATTTTATTTTATTTTATTTTATTTATTAAAAAAAATTTTTTTTTTAATGTTTATTTTTGAGACAGAGAGAGATACAGCATGAGCAGGGAAGGGGCAGAGAGAGAGGGAGACACAGAATGTGAAGTAGGCTCCAGGCTCTGAGCTGTCAGCACAGAGCCAGACGCGGGGCTCAAACTCATGAACTGTGAGATCATGACCTGAGCTGAAGTTGGACGCTTAACCGACTGAGCCACCCAGGCGCCCCGGAGAGACTTTTTAAAAAACATAATTTGACCACGACACATGTCTTTTTCGTGCGTGTCAGTGGTTTCCCATGGCATTTACCAAAAAAATCCAAACCTTGCTCAGCCACACTCCCCTTCTTTCTGTTCTTTGCACTTCTTAAGTTCTTTCCAGTTTTAGGGTCTCCCATTTGGAACTCTTTTCTGCTTTTCCCTGGTTGTAGATCTTAAAGGTTTGTTCCTCAGGACCTGTATCTCTAAATCGGATTTTCCTCTTGGGCCCCGAATTTTACTTAACGCTTACACATCTATGATTCTATAATTATTTAGGTGATTGTTTACAGAGTGTCTCCTGACTAGGTGTTGGGGGTAGAGAATCTGCATTATTTTGTTCTTGGTCTCAAGTATCTTCACCATCTATCATAGGAGGTGCTCAGTAAATGCTTGTTGGATAAATGTAGTGGAAAAACACATAGAAGGAGGTCATTACTACTTGACTGGTAACAATTCTCTATGCCAAACAGTCAAATTGGTTTAGGATAGTAAGTTTTAGTATCAAAATTGAAATATATAGTATGGAATGTTTATCAGGAGCTCTTTTCCATGGAATGAAGGATTTGAAAATCTGTGAAATGTAAGCTTTCTTTTCTCAAAAAAAAAAAAAAAAAGGCGCAGTGTTGCTTTTTAAAAAAATTATTTTAAAAAATTTATTTTATTACATCTATTTGTTTTTGAGAGAGTGAGACTGAGCATGAGTGGGGGAGGGGCAGAGAGAGAAGGAGACATAGAATCCGAAGCGGGCTCCAGGCTCTGAGCAAGTGGTCAGCACAGAGCCTGATGTGGGGCTCGAACTCACGAACCGTGAGATCATCACCTGAGCCAAAGTCGGACACTTACCCGACTCAGCCACCCAGGTGACCCAGTAGGCCCAGTGTTGCTTTTGAAAATTAGTGCCATATTTATTCCTGATCTTGTGTATGTGCCTCCCCCCGCCGCCCTTGTTCTACTGCCTGTCTCTGGAAGCTTTTAGGCTCTTTTCCATGGGTGTATACTTTAGTGTGTGCCATTTTTCACCCCATGTGGCTTACTCAAATGTCTGATGACATGGGTTGAGGGCTTATTCTTTATTTAAGAGCCAGGCTAGTGGGGAGTTCAGTGTGGTGGTTTTGTGGCTTCACTCGTCTCCTGCAGCAGTGGGAGCAGTTGTTGCTTAAATGCATGGTACTAGATTAAGGGCGTCTGTCTCCTCCTAATGCAGACTTTTAACAATTCCTCATCCTTGTCTGCCGTAGTACCTGGTTTAAAATCTGAGCACTCTGGAATTTAGAGGATGAGTCTACTTGGTTCTTTTCAGTACCTCCCTCTGTAACACTTAGATTTCATCTTTCTTTGTTTTGCTGACTTGTTTCCTTTGCTTCTCTGTTTTTTTCTCACCGACAACTTCCAGATTATATCTCCACCCTGGGTATTTCCCCCTGAACATCAAATTTGTATCTATTAAATTGCTTATTCAGTATCTCTGTTTGGATACTAATGGCATCTCACAATTAACATGTATAAAACCAATCTCCGGATTTTCCCACCTGAAACCTGTTGCACCCTTTTTTTGCCTAAATCAGTTAAGGGGAATTCCATCTTTTATGTGGCTTAGGTTAGAAATCTTGGAGTTGTCTTGACTCCTTTCTTATCATGGCACATGTAATCATCAATAAATCCTGTTTGCTTAACTTTCAGAATATATCCCATTTTACCTCTATCCCTCACCCACACCCTGCTTTAAACCATCGTCTTTCCCCTAGATTATTATAATAACCTCCTGGTTGTCTCCTTGCTTCCATTCTTGCCACTCTCCTCAGCACTGGAGCCAGGAATATTTTCATTTTCATTTTTATTTTTTATGTCAGATCATGTCATTCCTCTGCTCAGAACTCTCCAGGGTTTACCCTCCCTTGCGTTCACTTCGGGTCAAGGCCAAAATCTTTGGAGTCATTTGGAGTGCTCTTACAAGATTGGCCTGCACCCTCCCTCTCATCCCCTTTCTTCTTACTCTGCCGCTGGGTCTCTCTGCTGGGTAAACACAGTGGCCTCCCTGGTGGTCCTTGATCGTGTTGCCACTGTTCTCTCAGGGCTTTTGTCCTTACTGTTTCAGCTGTCTGCCATGCTTTCCCCCCATGTATGTGCCTGCCTTGCTCCCACAGCCCCTTCAAGTCTTGCTCAGATTGTACCCTAATCCCTCTCCACCCCTTAATACTCCCCTGTTCCCTGCCTTTTGTTTTTCTACTTGATATTTATATCTACTTGGTCTGATATTAGGTGTGTATTTTGTGTTTTGCTGTCGTTTGTCTCCTTTGAGTAGAGCAAACTTTGCTAGAGGACGGGTTTTTAATTTTAGTTACTGTTGTCTCTCAATAAATATTTGTGTAAATGTATCATAGTTTATTTCTTTTAATTTGATAATATAGTAAATTCTGTTAACATACTTTTTTCCAGTGCTCAAACGTCCTTGTATTCCTAGTCTTTTTAAACATACATTGCTGGATTTAGTATGAATCATTTATTTAGGATTTTTACATCTGTATTCATAAGTGATATATCTGTGATATTTTGATTTCAAACTTTGTTCTGTTTTGGTGTGAAAACAAGCCATGCTGTTTTCCCTCTCTTGATTCTCTGTAGTAGTCTAAGACAGAGATTTGTTCTATTAGTAGAACGTGTATAAAACCTACTGGGCATGATGTATTTTATTTTGCGAATATATTATCTTTACTCTTTTCTTGTGAAATGCATAATTTTTAAAACAATTTTTTTAATGTTTATTTTGAGAGACACGGACACAGCACGAGTTGGGGAGGGGCAGAGAGAGAGGGAGACACAGAATCTAAAGCAGGCTCCAGACTCTGAGCGGCCAGCACAGAGCCCGATGGGGGCCTCGAACCCATGAACCATGAGATCATGACCTGAACTGAAGTTGGATGCTTAACCAACTGAGCCACCTAGGTGCCCCTACAAATAATCTTCATGTGAATAGAATCATGTGTTTTCCTCTGAGTTGTTGCTTTTTATCATTTCTGAGCTTGAGATGTGCAGATGTGTTTAATTGACACACATATTTTCTGCTGTGTGCTGTCTTACAGTGTGAATATACCATGATTTATGTGTCCATTTTCTTCTTGGTATGTTTTTGGGTTTGTAACACACAGTGCTGCACTGAGTACTTCTGTACGCGTCTCCCGGTGTGCATGTGGAGGAGCTTTCCCTAGGGTGTGTGTGTTGCTGGGAATGGGACTGACCAGTAGGCCTTGCACCTGATGGGCATTACTAGGAAGTACAGCTGCTTTTCGGAGTGAATATGAATTCCTGTTGTCTGACAGCCTGAGTATTGTGGATGTAAAATAGTATTTTGTGCTTTTCTTCCTGTTTTTAAATTATGGCATAATTTACATACAGTAGAATTAACCCGTTTTGATGTAGTAATGTGCAATTCTGTGAAGTTTTTTAAAAGTTCATTTGATTTTTTTTTTTTTAGTTCACATTCATTTTGACATTTTATTGGGCTATTTAAAGAAATGCTGTAGTGGCTTTAACGCAGTTGCTCCAGTAACTGTTAATGCTAATGTGCTTCTCCCTCCCCTAAAAATTCAGCTTTACATTTGTATACAGTAAAATTCACCCTTTTTTAGGTTATAATCCTTTGAGTTTGACAAACAAAATTACCATCATAATTAGGATACAGAGCAGTACCATCACCCCAGAAACTTCCCCTGTGCCCTTTTGTGATCTGCTTGTCTCTCCACCCTAACTCCTTGGCAGCCATTGATTTGTTTTCTATCCTTGTAGTCGTATAAATGGAATCATATGTTATGTAGCCCTTGGAGTCGGCTTCCTTTACTTTGTATGAGGTATTTGAGATTTTGCCATCTTGTAATGTGTATCATATCAACAGTTTCTTTTTTATTGCTGAATAAAGTCCCATTGTGTGGATCTACGACATTTTGCTTGTCCATTTCTCAGTTGATGACATTTGTATTTTTTCCTCCTTGTGATTACTTTTTTCTTTTTTAAGCTTATTTATTTATTTTGAGACAGAGTATGCGGGGGGGGGGGGTGCGCAGAGGGATAGGGGGACAGAGGATCCTAAGTGGGTTCCATGCTGACTGGCAGCGAGCCCGATGGGCTCGAACTCACAAACCGTGAGATGATAACCTAAGCCAAAGTCAGATGCTCAACTGACTGAGCCATCCAGGTGCCCCCACAGATGACCTTTAAAAAATATTACAGCATTTCACGTGAAATGTAAGATTCTTATGATACTGTTCTTCCACTCACCCATTCCTAGCCTTTGTGCTGTTGTTATACATTTTACTTCTTAGATTTTGCAAAACATTATTATCACCTTTGCTTTAAACAGTTCTTTTTTAAAAAAATTTAAGTGGGGAGAAATGTTATTTTTACCCATGTTTACCATTTCTGGAGTTCTTTATTCCTTCATTTTCTAAGTTTCCATTTGCTACCATTTTCCTTCCTCCAGAAGAACCTCCATTCACACTTGTCCTGCAGGTCTGCTGTGACAGGTTCTCTCAGTTTTTCTTTGTATGACAGTCTTTGTTTTGCCTTAAAGAATATTTTAGCTAGATACTGATTTCTAGGTTTAAAGTTGTTTTTGTTTCTCCCTTTCAGCATTTCAAGTTTTTTTTTTTAAATTTATTTTTATTTTTGTGAGAGAGCGTGAGCAGGGCAAGGGCAGAGAGGGGGGGGGGGGGGTCAGAAGATCTCAAGTGGGCTCTGTGCTGACAGCAGAGAGCCCTATGCGGGGCTCAAACTGACAAACCCTGGGAGCATGGCCTGAGACAAAGGCAGACGCTTCACTGAGCCACCCAGGGGCCCCTCCCTTTCAGCATTTTAAAGATACCAATCCTTTGTCTTCTGGTTTGCATAGTTTCTGATGTTTGTGGCAGTTCTTATGTTTGTTCCTCTCTTTTCTGTTGAAGGCTTTAAAAATTTTCTCTGTATCTTAGATTTTGACAACTTGATGGTCATGTACCATGGTGAACTCAGATCTGTGGGTCAAATTTGAAATATTTTTAACCATAATTTCCTTAATTTTTCCCCTGTTGTCCTGTTTCTTCCAGGATATATGTATGTTTGACCACTCTGTATCATCCTACAGATCACTGAGGATCTGTATCTTAAATTTTTCCAATCTTTATCCTCTGTGCTTCATTTTGGACACTTTCTGTTGCTACAGGCCTTTTTTTTCCTGCAGTATCTGACTTGCTGTTAATCTCATCCAGTGAAATTTTCATTGGAGATAATTGTTTTAATCTCTAGAAATTCCACTTTTTAAAATATCTTCTGTTTTCTTTTCATGTTGTCTCCTTAGATTTTTTTTTTTTAAGTTTGTTTATTTTGAGAGAGAGACAGCGAGCAAGGGAGGGGCAGAGAGAGAGGAAGAGAGAGAATCCCAAGTAGGCTCCATGCTGTCAGCGTGGAGCCTGTTGTGGGGTTTGAACTCACGAACTGTGAGATCGTGCCCTGAGCTGAAAACTAGAGTCGGACGCTTAACCCACTGAGTCACCCAGGCACCCCCGGTTTTTTTTTTTTTTTTTTTAAAGCTTATTTATTTTGAGAGACAGAGTGAGCAGGGGAGGGGCAGAGAGAGAGAGAGGGAGAGAGAGAATCCCAAGCAGACTCCACAGTGTCAGCGTGGACCCCGCTCATGTTGTTTTTTTTTTTTTTTTAAATTTTTTTTTTTTTCAACGTTTATTTATTTTTGGGACAGAGAGAGACACAGCATGAACGGGGGAGGGGCAGAGAGAGAGGGAGACACAGAATCGGAAACAGGCTCCAGGCTCCGAGCCATCAGCCCAGAGCCTGACGCGGGGCTCGAACTCACGGACCGCGAGATCGTGACCTGGCTGAAGTCGGACGCTTAACCGACTGCGCCACCCAGGCGCCCCTCATGTTGTTGTTTTTAATTCTTGGTCATGTTGTGTGTGTTTAGACTAGCTGTTTTAAGTCTTTGTCTCTTAATTCCATCTTGTCTGTCATAACTTGGTCTGTTGCTCTTGGTGGACTATTCTGCTTATTGGTCACATTTTCCTGCTTACTGGCATATCTAAGTAGTTTCGTTTGGATGCCGAACAATGTGAAATTTACGTTGTTGGGTACTACAATTTATCTTCCTTTCAAGAGTGTTGGGCTTTATTTTGGGAGGTAGTTAGGTTACTCTCTTGGAGGCTTGATTTTAAGCTTTCTCAGGGCAGGTTTAGCCTTTAATGATAGTTTAACTCTATTAGAAGGTATTTCTCTTCTGGGGTCTCTACTATAAATGCCTCAGATGTTTAACAATGTCCCTCCCCTTTGGCTGGCTGTCAACCCTCCCTCCCTAGGCTTTCTGCTCTGGGAATTATTCGTCATTCATTGCCCTGCCTGTGGAGTTTGAACCTGCACATATGCAGACACCCCATGCAGATTTCTGGAGGTCTTTTTCTGCATAGCTTCCTCCTGTCTGTGATTCTGCTTTGCAACTTTCAACCACCTCAGCCTCCCAGAACTTTGATCTCTGTCTCAGCTCAGGAAAACCACTCTGCTCTGCGTGGGATCCCCTGTTCTTCTCTGTTGTCTGCATTGAACCCACAGGCAGAAAGCCAGGGCAGTTGTAGTAATCAGTTTATTTGTTTTTTCTTGTCTTAGGGATAAGTCTTGAATGCCTGTTTTCTAATGTTGAAAACGGTTTTTTCATGTATTCTGTTCAGTTCTTAGGTCTTTATAGCAAGAGGGAAAGTTTGGCAACTGTTAGTCTATTGTGACCTAGAGCAAAAGTTTGCTTGCTTACTTACACATGTACGTGTGTGTATGTGTGTGTATTTTTTTTTCAGGCATGCAAGATTGTTTTATTTTTATTTATATTTTTTATTGAAGTGTAGTTGACATACAGTATTATATTAGTTCAGGTGTAAAATATAGTGATTCTACAATTCTATACATTACAAAGTGATCACCCTGATAAATCTATCATCTGTCACCAAAGGTGTTACAATATTATTAACTGTATTCCCTATGCTGTACATTTCATCCTAGTGATTTTTTTATTTTGTAACTGGAAGTTTGGTGTGTTCAAAGACAAACTATTTCATGAGTTCTTACTGATAATTCCAATTCAAATTCAAGACTGTAGGTTTTTTACTTGAACTTTTTTAGTCTTGTCTGTGTACCTCCTTTCTGTTATGCGGAAATTATGGTTTCCTGTGAAACCACAGAATTCCTTGTTGCTTCTTCCAGCAGTTTCAGAACAACAATACCAGTAGCACCAACACCAGCAATATGATTGCTCTAAAGTGGTTTTGTTGTTGTTGTTGGCCTTAGGGCATATCTCCTGAGGCTGCAGTTTAAAATCACTCGATATAATTAATTTGTGGGTATGACATCAATTTGATACGCAGTTTGGTTCATTACTTTTATGTGTCTTTTTTGTTTTGTTTTGTTTTTTGTTCAAGGTGGGAGGGATTGCTTTTATAAATTTTAATTTTGCTTTATACTGACATAAAATATGTGTGCTTAGATATACTGCATGATGTTTATTCAGTGAAGTCTAACTCCTGTCCTGTCCCCTGTACACGTTCCTTCTTTCCCCTATGGGTGGCTAAGTGTTTTATTTGTTTTTTGTTTTTTCAGTTTCTTTCCTTTTTAGAAAGGTAAACAAATAACATATCTGTAGTTATATCTTCCTCCTTTCTTAGAATGGCATTGTAGGAGAAAAAATAAATTTCTCTTTACCCTTTAGGTTCTTGGCTGAGATGTTCTCTGTAGTAAAAGAGAGATTAACAGGAGAAAAACAAATTTAATTTAATTTCATACATACGAGGACACCCACAGATATGAGACCCAAGAAAGTGACCAAAGGGTGGCAGCTTTTTATGCTTTTTAGATACGGAAGCAATGCATTTGTGAAGAATTGACAAGACAAAAGTTTGGGCTTGGGGTAGCAAATTAATGAAGTAGAGTACCATGGTTAGTTTATGTACCCTCTGTGCCCTGAATTCCGTATCTCTGGCACTAAGGGTGCCTTCTACCCTCCAGGTGCCAGAAGGGTGCCCTTCACAGGGGGAGTTTATTTCCTGCTTTCAGGGGGAGAGGAGGTCAGAGTGTCCTTGTACCAGCTGTTTCTCGAGTATCTTGAATTCAGAGTAGTCCACACGCCCCAGTGGCACATCCTAGGCTGCCTGCTGTCAGCAGCACACACATTTTTGCTCACTTTACTTTTTTTCACTTAGCAGTATGTCCAGATTACCCCATAGCCGTATATAGAGAGATTCTTCATTTTTCTTCCAGTGGTGTAATGCATGTGGATTTACCACTGTCAGTGCTAATCAAACTGTGACCATAGACCAGTGTCAATTTGTGAACTATTGTTCCTTTCTGTGGTAGGTACAGGACTTGGGAGTGTGTAGAAACTTCTGTCACAATTTGATATTGCCGCAGCATCTAGGAGCATGATTGGTAGTTCAGCTTGGGTAGTTTTCAGGCTTGCACAGTGAGTTATGTGGGCTGATCATTTGCCAGTAG
The DNA here is from genome assembly GCF_022837055.1 of Prionailurus viverrinus. NCBI lineage: Eukaryota > Metazoa > Chordata > Mammalia > Carnivora > Felidae > Prionailurus > Prionailurus viverrinus. The sequence goes on along the minus strand of NC_062563.1, from coordinate 26,540,448 downwards.
CACCACATGTAGATCTTTGATGGGTTGGGGAAAAAAATCCCAAACTGATTCTTAAACTCAGATGGATTGAAGAGGAGTATATGCACTCTGTGTACCCTGTTGGTGAACATGACCCCACGAGGTTTTTAAAAATTTTTTTTGTTCTGTTTTGTTTTTTTTAATGTTTATTTATTTTGGGAAAGAGAGACAGTGCATGCAGGGGAAGGGCAGGGAGAGAGGGAGACACAGAATCTGAAGCAGGCTCCAGGCTCTGAGCTGTTAGCACAGAGCCTGACACAGGGCCCGAACTCATGAACCACGAGATCGTGACCTGAGCCAAAGTTGGATATTCAACCAACTAAACCACCTAGGCGCCCTGACCCCACAAGTTTTGACATGTGTGCTTTTATACTTTTCCAGTTCTAAATATTTTGGAATTTCTCTTATGAAATATCATTTAAACTCATGAATTGTAGTGGTTTTAAAAAATTTTTTTCTTTTTTTTTTTTTTTAATTTTTTTTAACGTTTATTTATTTTTGAGACAGAGAGAGAGCATGAACAGGGGAGGGTCAGAGAAAGAGGGAGACACAGCATCTGAAACAGGCTCCAGGCTCTGAGCTGTCAGCACGGAGTCCGACGCAGGGCTTGAACTCACGGACTGTGAGATCATGACCTGAGCTGAAGTTGGACGCTTAACCGACTGAGCCACCCAGGCGCCCCTAAGAAAAATTTTAAATATATATTGTATCCTCCCATTTTACCCCTTTTACTAAATCAGTGTCGAAGAAGTGTTCTGTGTGTTTTGGATTCTGTTGAAACTTCTTTTCTGGCTTAATATATGGTTAAGTTTTTTTTTTTTCCATTAATTTATTTTTAAACTTACATCTGAATTAGCATATAGTACAACAGTGATTTCAGGAGTAGACTCCTTAATGCCTCTACCCATTTAGCCCATTTCCCCTCCCCCAACCTCTCCAGCAACCCTCTGTTTGTTCACTATATTTAAGGGTCTCTTATGTTTTGTCTCCCTCCCTGTTTTTATATTATTTTCCTTCTCTTCCCTTATGTTCATCTGTTTTGTCTCTTACAGTCCTCATATGAGTGAAGTCAATGATTTTTATATTGCATTTTGAGACTAGCTAAAAGAGCAGATCTAATTTCATTTAGCGTAATACCCTCCGGTTCCATCCATGTAGTTGCAAATGGTAAGATTTCATTCTTTTTGATTGCTGAGTAACACTCCATTGTGTGTGTGTGTGTGTGTGTGTGTGTGTGTGTGTGTGTGTGTGTGTGTATATATATATATATATATATATATACACCACATCTTTGTCCATTCATCCATCGATGGACATTTGGGCTCTTTCCATACTTTGGCTATTGTTGATAGTGCTGCTATAAACGTGGGGGTGCATGTGTCCCTTCGAAACAGCACTCCTGTATCCCTTGGATAAATTCCTAATAGTGCATTTGCTGGGTCGTAGGATAGTTCTGTTTTTAATTTTTTGAGGAACCTCCGTACCATTTTCCAGAGTGGCTGTACCAGTTTGCATTCCTAGCAGCAGTGCAAAAGAGATCCTCTTTCTCCCAATCCTTGCCAACATCTGTTGTTGCTTGACTTGTTAATGTTAGCCATTCTGACAGGTTATATGGTTAGTTTTTTAAGTCTTCAGGATACACTTTAATGGTGTTTATATTTTGTGCTTATCTATTTTTGTATCACAGTATTTTGTATACATATTATCAGTCAAGTTTTTAAGTTTTAAAATCTCCTCTTTAATCTTTTAAAAATGTTTATTTTTGAGAGAGTGAGAGCAAGAGAGAGCGAGCGAGCAAGCATGAGCAAGGGAGGGGTAGAGAGAGAGGTAGACAGAATCTGAAGCACGCTTCAGGCTCAGAGCACTGAGTACTCATGTACTGTGAGATCATGACCTGAGCCAAAGTTGGATGCTTAAACGACTGAGCCACCCAGGCACCCCTAAAATCTGTCTTTAATTTTTAATGTGCTTTATGTATCAGTTTGAGAAATAGCTCTAATTGTGGATTTGTCAATTTCTCCTTAAGATCAGATAATTCTTCCTTTCTCTCCCTCCCTCCCCCCCATATATGTATGTATATATATACACATACATATATATATATATTTTTAAGTTTATTTTGAGAGAGAGTGCAAACAGGGGAGAGGGGAGGGACAGAGAGAGAGGGAGAGAGAGAGAGAATCCCAAGTAGGCTCTGCACTGCCAGCACAGAGCCCGACGTGGCGCTCAAACTCCCAAACCATGAGATCGTGACCTGAGCAAAAATCAAGAGTCAGACACTCAACCTACTGAGCCACCCAGGCGCCCTTTTCTGTATATATTTTGAGGGCAGGTTATTTCTTCTTTACTCATGTGTTATAGTACACTAACCACATGAAAGCTTAGTGTTTTAAAACAATAACCATTTTGATTGTATCTTATGAATCTGTGGATTGACTGGGCTCAGAAGAGTGGTTCTTTGGCTCTGTGTGTTGTCAGGCTGGTGTTGCAGACACCTAGGGCCTCTATTAGCCTGACATGTCTGAGACAACTCACACATTTGGCAGGTTGGCAGCAGTGGCTAGGAGGCAGGGCTTAGTTTGGATGCTGGGATGGCCGGGCTTTCTCTCCACATGGCGTTGGGGCTCTTCCCTTTTTCACAGTCTTTCCTATGCTGTTTCCCTGGCAGGAGTAGCCAGCTTCTTTCCGTGGCAGCTCAGGGCTCTCGAAAGTACAAGAGCAGTGGTTGCTAGGCATTCTTAAGACGCAGGCCAGGACTGGCATAGGGTCACCTCCATCACATTCTGTTGTGCAAAGCAAATCAGGGATCAGCTCAGATTCAGTGGGAAGGGACTATCTAAGGACAGAAATACAGGGATACTTCATTCATTGGGGTCATTTTTGGAGAGTAGCTACCACAGTGTACATTCAGGTTTTTGATTGTTATAGCTTTTTGGGTTGCTTTTGTGTTGCTAAAAAAAAAAAAATCCCCTCTTTGTCTTTTGCTTTATAAATTCTTTTGTCTTTGGGTGGGATATGTTTGCCATATCCTCTTCCAGTCTTTCACTTTGGACCTTTTTGTTAGTGTTTTGGTGTTGCTTTTATTTGTTTATTTTTTAAATGTTCATTTATTTTGAGAGTGTGCGCACACACAGGTGCACACACGGGGGAGGGGCAGAGAGAGAGGGAGAGAGAATCCCAAGCAGGCTTTGTGCTGACAGTTCGCAACTAAATTCATGAACTGTGAGAGCCGAGATCAAGAGTCAGACACTTAACCGACTGAGCCACTCAAGACACCTTTTAAGAAGCTTATTGCTGAATTGGGGTGCCTGGGTGGCTCAGTCAGTTGAGCGACCAACTCTTGGTTTTGGCTCAGGTCATGGTCTCAGGGTTCATGGGATTGAGCCCCTCAGTGGGCTCTGTACTGACAGTGCTGAGCCTGCGTGGGATTCTCTCTCTCCTCCTCTCTCTGCCCCTCCCCCACTCCTGTTTCTTCTCTCTCGAAATAAATAAAGTTAAAAAAAGTGCTTGTGACTGAATTAAAATATTTAGTCTAGAATTTTTATATTTTAATAAGCAAATTGTGATTGGTAATACTGTATTTTTATCTTCTGTCTTTTAAAAAATACTTAACTGTGTTTTTTCTTGCATTGTTGTTCCTTTTCTGGCTTGTAATAGACTCATTTATTTTTTTTATTTTATTTTTTTTTAATTTTTTTTTTTCAGCGTTTATTTATTTTTGGGACAGAGAGAGACAGAGCATGAACGGGGGAGGGGCAGAGAGAGAGGGAGACACAGAATCAGAAACAGGCTCCAGGCTCTGAGCCATCAGCCCAGAGCCTGACGCGGGGCTCGAACTCACGGACCGCGAGATCGTGACCTGGCTGAAGTCAGACGCTTAACCGACTGCGCCACCCAGGCGCCCCAGTAATAGACTCGTTTAAAAACAGTTATTGTCACTTTCTTTTCTTTTTTTTTTTTTTTTTGGTTAATGGTGGGCAGATATACATAAGATTTACCATTTCAACCTCTTTTGGGGGTAGATACCTTTTTTTTTCTACTTTTAATTCCAATGTAGTCAAATACAGTGTTATATTTCAGGTGTATAATATAATGATTCACCATTTTTGTTATGTCAGTGATCATCAAGATAAGTGTACTCTTCCAGTGCCTGGCTCGCTCAGTTAGAAGAGTGTGTGACTCGTGATCTCAGGGTTGTGAGTTTGAGCCCCATGCTGGGTGACTTAAATAAATAAAAACTTAAAAAAAGAAGTGTACCCTTAATCCCCTTTAGTATTTCACCCATTGCTCTACCTTTCCTCTGCTAACCATAAGTTTGTTCTCTAGTTAAGAGTCTGTCTTTTGGTTTGTCTTTTTTTTTTCCTTTGTTTTGTTTCTTAAATTCCACATACGAATGAACTCATATGATATTTGCCTTTCTCTGACTTGTTTCACTTAGTGTTATACTCTATAGGTCCATCCGTGTTGTTGTTGTAAATGGCAAGATTTCATTCTTTTATATGACCGAATAATCCATTGTGTGTGTGTGTGTATATATATATATATATATACACACACGTATATGTATGTGTGTGTGTGTATGTGTGTGTGTGTATATATATATATATATACACACACACGTATATGTGTGTGTGTGTGTGTGTGTGTGTGTGTGTGTGTATATATAAACACCACATCTTCCTTATTCATTCACCTATCAGTGGCCTTTTGGGCTGCTTCTAAAATTTGGCTATTATAAATAATGCTGCAGTAAGCATACGGGTGCATATATCCTTTCAAATTAGTGTGTTTGTATTCTTTGGATACTCAGTAGTGGGATTACTGGATCATATGGTAGTTCTGTTTTTAATATTTTGAAGAACCTCCATACTGTTTTCCACAGTGGCTGTACCAGTTGGCATTCCCATCAACCGTGCATGAGGGTTCCTTTTTCTCCATATCTTTGCCAACACTTGTTTCTTGTATTTTTGATTATAGCCATTCTGACAGGTGTGAGGTAATATCTCATGGTGGTTTTGATTTGCATTTCCCCAATGATGAATGATGTTGAGCATCATTTCATGTGTTTGTCAACCATCTGTATGCCATCTTTAGAGAAATGCCTGTTCTTCTCTGCCCATTTTTAAATTGGATTATTTGGGTTTTTGGTGTTGAGTTGTATAAGCTCTTTATGTATTTTGGTTACTTACCCTTTGTCATACATGTCATTTGCAAATATCTTGTCCCATTCAGTAGGTTGTCTTTTAGTTTTGCTAATAGTTTCCTTTGCTGTGCAGAAGTTTTTTTACTTGGATGTAGTCCTAGTAGATTATTTTTTGTTTCCCTTACCTCAGGAGACATCTAGAAAAATGTTGGTACAGCTAATGTCAGAGAAATTACTGCCTGTGCTCTCTTCTAGGATTTTTATGGCTTCAGGTCTCACATTCAGGTCCTTAATCCATTTTGAGTTAACTTTTGTGTATGGTGTAAAAAAGTGGTCCAGTGTCATTTTTTTTGCATGTAGATGTCCAGTTTTCCCAGCACCATTTGTTGGAGACTGTCTTTTTCCCATTGCATGTTCTTGCCCCCTTTGTCAACGATTAATTGACCATACAGTCATGGGTTTGTTTCTGGGCTTTCTGTTCTTTTCTATTGATCCATGTGTTTGTTTTGTGCCAGGACCACACTGTTTTGATTACTGCAGCTTTGTGGTATAACTTGAAATCTGGAATTGTGATACCTCCAGCTTCGTTTTTCTTTTTCAAGATTGCTGTGGCTGCTCAGGGTCTTTTGTGTTTCCATACAAATTTTAGGATTGTTCATTCTAGTTCTGTGAAAACTACTATTGGTATTTTGATAGAGATTGCATTAAATCTGTAGATTGCTTTGGGTAGTAGGGACATTTTAACAATATTTGTCCTTCTGGTCCACGAGTATGGAGTATCTATTTGTGTAATGTCCAGTTTCTTTCATCATTGTTTTGTAGTTTTCAGAATACAGTCTTTTACCACCTTGGTTAAGTTTATTCCTAGGTATTTTATTGTTCTTGGTGCAGTTTTCTTATTTTCTCTTTCTGTTGCTTAGTGTAGAGAAATGCAAGATTTCTGTACTTTGACTTGGTATTCCTGTGACCTTACTGAATTAATTTATCAGTTCTAGTAGTTTTTTGGTGGAGTCTTCAGCATTTTCTATAGTATCATGTCATCTGCAAATAGTGAAAGTTTTACTTCTTCCTTACCAATTTGGATTCCTTTTATCCTCTTTCTTGTCTGATTGCTGTGGCTAGGACTTCTAGTACCATTGAATAAAAGTGGTGAAAGTGGACATCCTTGTCTTGTTCCTGACTTTAGGAGGAAAGCTCACAGTTTTGTTTTGTTTTGTTTTGTTTTTACCAGAGTGTGATGTTAGCTGTGGGTTTTTCATGTATGGCCTTTATTATGTTGAGGTGTGTTCCCTCTAAACCTACCTTGTTGAGAGTTTTTGTCATGAATGTTATACTTTGGCAGATTTTTTTTTTTTTCTGCATCTGTTGAAATGATCATATGGTTTTTCTTTCTTTGTTTTTGAAGTTTGTTTATTTTGAGAGAGTGAGCGAGTGCGCATGAGCTGGGGAGGGAAAGAGGAAGAGAGGATCCTAAGCACACCCCATGCTGTCAGCACAGAGCCCGATACGGGGCTTCACACATGAACTGTGAGATTATGATCTGAGTGAAAACCAAGAGTTGGATGCTTAACTGAGCCACCATGGTGCCCCCTCCTTTCTCTTATTGATGTGACATGTCACATTGATTGATTTGTAAATATTGAATCACCCTTACATCTTGGGCATAAATTCCACTTGATTGCGGTGAATGTTGTTTTTTTTTTTAATGTTTGGTTATTTTGAGAGAGAGAGAACAGGGGAGGGGTTGAGAGAGAGAGAGAGAGAGAGAGAGAATCCCAAGCAGGCTCTGCACTGTCTGCACAGAGCCCAACTTGAGGCTCAATCTTACAAGTAGTGAGATCATGACCTGAGCCGAAATCAAGAATAGGACCCTGGGGCACCTGGGTGGCTCAGTCAGTTAACCATCTGACTTCAGCTCAGATTATGATCTCCCGGTCCATGAGTTCGAGCCCTGTGTCAGGCTCTGTGCTGACAGCTCAGAGTCTGGAGCCTGCTTTGAATTCTGTGTCTCCCTCTCTGCCCCTCCCTCCCTCTCTCTTTCTCTCTCTTTCAAAAATAAACATTAAAAAAAATTAAAACAAAAGAATAGGACCCTTAACTGACTGAACCACCCAAGGTGCCCCTGGATCTATAAATTATAAACTACTTTTGTTTGTGTATCTTCAGGCCTCTGTTTTACTCTTCTTCTTAGATGGCATTTTAGCTGTGTGATGATTTGTAGTTGACTATTATTTTCCTTCTTAGGAAGAGGTTGTTCTCTTTTTTTCTGGCATGTGTTGTTGCATTTGAGAAGTCTGATGTCCAATTGTTGCTTTTTAATCATTCTTTTCTTTTTGGTTGCTCTTACTATATTTTGTTGGTCTTTATTGTTCTGCAGTTTTGCTGTAGTGTATATTTGAGTCCCTGGCAATCTGGAGACCCCTGTCAATTTTGGCAAATATGTCTTCGAATATTACTTTTCCTGCTTCCTCTTCTGACACTGGTATTTCACCGTGTTAAAATTTTTCATTGTGTATTCCATACTTCTCTTTCATATTTCCATCTCTTTATATTTTTGTGCTAAATTCTGTGAGATTATTTCAGATCAAGAATATAGTTCCCTAATTCTTTAGTTTTGACCATTCAGCTTTTATTTTTATTTTATTTATTTATTTATTTATTTATTTATTTATTTATTTATTTATTTTTGAGAGAGATGAGAATGAGAGAGAGCACATGCTAACATGGGACTCGATCTCATGAATGTGAGATCATGACCTGAGCCAAAATGAATAGATGCTTAACTGACTGAGCCACCCAGGTGCTCCCAAACAGTCAGCTTTTTAATCACATATTTTTATTTCTAGATTTTCGACTTGTTTTTTGAAATTTGCCTATTCTTTTCTCATTCTATCCTGTTCTTGTGTGTGTGTGTGTGTTTTTTTAAGTTTTATTTATTTTTTTAAAGTAAATTTTACACCCAATGGTGGGGCTTGAACTCACAACCCTGAGATCAAGAGTTGCATGCTCTACCAGCTGAGCCAGCCAGGTGCCCCTGTCTTGTGGTTTTTATTTCTAACTTTATTTTGGTACCTTTTTTTTTTTTTTTTTTAGAGAGCGCTAGTGCGTGTTAGAGGGGGAGGGGCAAAGAGAGGGAGGGAGGGAGAGAGAAAGAGAAAGAGGGAGAGAGAATCTTAAGCAGGCTCCATGCTCAGTGTGGAGCCCCATGTAGGGCTCCATCCCATGACCCTGGGATCATGACCTGAGCCAAGATCAAGAGTTGGACGCTCAACTCACCAAGCAACCCAGGTGCCCTTGCACATTAAAAAAAAAAGATTTTATTTTATTTTTTAAAGTAAGCTCTGTGTCCAACATGGGATCGAACTCAGTGCTGAGGTCAACAGTCCCATACTCTACCAGTTGAGCCAGCCAGGCATTCCTGTACATTTTAAACATGATTATTTTAAAGCTTGTTTATTTTACCTATATTTTGAGGTCTGAGTTTGCCTATTTGTTCTGTCTGCTAAAAACTCCCTTTCCCCTTTGGTGGTTCATTTCTTCATATACTTTACAGTTTTGACTTACATGCTTATATCATCTGTAGAATTTATTTTTTAAGTGAGTCAGGAAGTTTTGAGTTTCTGCTGAACCCAACAGGTTTTCTTAGTGCCATACCTGTGCTTGGGCTCATTTCTTGGCTTGGGGTTTATGGACCACTTGAATAGTGTGATTTTGGAAGCCATACCTGTGATAATGGAGTTTCATTTTCCCAGAGGTGAAACTTACTCATTGGAGTTCACGTTATGTGTAGTTCTTTGTGGCTTTTTGGTATTTTAATGCAACTAACTCATTTCCAATTTCTTGTCTCTTATTCTTGCAGTCCTGTCCCAAGCTCTAAGACCTGCATCTGGTTTAGGTGGCCCTGGGAGTTATTTGGAGTTGAGTAGCTTAGTTGTTTGTTGCATCAGGGAATTTCCCTTTCTTGCTTTCAAGCTTGCCTATGTGCTGGGGTTATATTTGCCCAGCTTTTCTATATATTTGGGCTTGGAAATGAGTGCTTCTGTGTCTGGCCTGTCTGCTATATTCCCTACAAGATCTGTGATACATTTGCTTACTTGTAGGTACCTCCTGTAAAACAGGTATAACTCACTAGAAACTAAATGTTCCTGAGTTCTGTCAGAACTCATGTGCTACTGGTGGTACAGCTGTGATGTCCCTAAGATTGTTTCACCTTGCACATAAAGCATTGTGTCAAGCTGCAAGGATATGTCAGTTGACATCACCGTTGGGTCCTTTGCAGCTTGATGGATCAGAGTGCCCTTACTGCCTTGTGCTGAAGCATAGTTCTTTCTCATCAGCAGTTCTTAGGGGAAAAAGTCATTGCAGTAGCCACTCTGTTTTTCTGAGGAGTTTGCTATATCCGGGCATAGAGAAAAGACCTCATCGTTTCCTGTAATGTTCTAGTATTCAGCTGTCCTGCCTGAGTAGGCAGATGCCTAAATCTCTAATTACAGAACTCTAGATCTGCATATCCAATAGGACATTTCCACTCAAAGATTCCACTGTTACCAAAAATCCACCTCTTTCTTCATCTGTTGTCTAATTACTGATATCACAAGTTGGCCTTCCTCTTAGATTTCTTGTTTCTGTCCTTGTCTTCTCAGCAACTCAGACGAAAAACCTGACCTACACCAGACTTTTTTTCCCCCCTCCTGCATGCATTCAGCTGTTAAAAATCATGTTACTGCTTTCTGTAGAAGTCCTATCCTTTCTCTTTCCAGGACAGTATCAGGGGGACATATTTCAGCTTAAAATCTCATTCTCTCTCTTCTTATTCCCTTGTGATCAGTCTGTGTGTCTACTATATCTGCTTAGCTTAGACCAAGATCCCACCTCCACACTCCTAAACTTTTGGTGGAGTTCCTCCTTTCTCCTAAACTTTTGGTGGAGTTCCACAGAATGTGTGTCTGTGGCTGTTTGTGTGCTGGGGATATTTTTTCCTTGGGGATGTTAGGACATAACTAGAAACAGAACCAGAAATGCATCACCCGTTTTTCTTCTGTTTTAAACAAGTTAGTGAGTTCTTACGAAATTGCGTGTGTGGTGGTTGGGGTGGGGGAAGGGCTGGTCTTAGAGACTTGAGTGTTAGTCTTTAACAGAATGACTTTGGATAAATGAATGATACTTGTGAGCCTCAGTTTCACCATGTACAGTAATATCAAGGGGTTGAATTGGCTGATGATTCTAGTTAGCATTTATTGAGCTTTTAATTTACTGGGCCAATTAGTAGTTTTTCATGTATTGCCAATTTTTCAAAACTCTTTATTTGGAAGTAATTCTGAACTCACAGAAAAGTTTCAAGGATAAAATAAGCAGTATAAAAAAGAATGCTTATTCCATTTGCTCAGATTCAAGTATTATTAACACTTAACATTTGTTAGCATGGATGTTGTATTTTTTCAAATGCTTTTTCTGCATCCACTGAGATGAATATATGTTTTTTTTCACTTTTAGTCTGAACATTAAACTAACGTTTGGGATGAAACTCATTTGATCATGATCTATTATTATCCTTTCTATAAAATTTGGTTGGATTTGATTTGCTAAGTTTATTAACAATTTTTACGTTTATATTCATGATGTGTATTATAGTTTTCTTATAAGGTATTTGTCTGATTTTCATGAAAGTAAAAGTAATACTGTCCTTGTCTAATGAATTGGTGTCTTAGTCTTTTTGGATTGCTGTAACAACTGAGCAGCTTATATACAACGGAAATTTTTTTCTCCCAGTTCTAGAAGCAGGAATTTCACAGTGGCCCTCTTCTGAGTTGCAGACTTTTTGTTAACTCACTTTAATTGTAAACTTTGTGGGACTTTTTTTTTTTTTAAGAGCACTAATCTACCTTCATGACCTGATCACCTTCCAGAGACCCCACCTTCTAACACCATTACATTGAACATAAGGATTCCAGCATGTGCATTTTGTGGGGCACACATTCAGACCATAGCACTTGGGAAGTATTTCTTCCTTTCAGATTTTCTGAGTTTTTTTTTTTTTTTAATGTTTTTTCAATGTCTGTCTATTTTTGAGAGACAGAGCGTGGGGGGGGGTGCGGGGAGAGGGTGGGCAGACAGAGAGGAAGACACAGAATCAGAAGCAGGCTCCAGGCTCTTCTCCAGGCTCCCAAGCTGTCAGCACAGAGCCCAACGTGGGGCTTGAACCCACAAACCATGAGATCGTGACCTGAGCTGAAGTCAGACGCTTAACCGACTGAGCCACCCAGGTGCCCCTAGATTTTCTGAGTTTTTATAGAATTGTTATTATTTCTTCCTTTAATGCTTGATAAAATTCACCAGTGGAGCCATCTGAGCCTGGAAACTTTTAGTTACAAATTCAGTTCTTTTGTTCAGATATAGACATTTTTAGTTTTTCTACTTATTTTAATGTGAGTTTTTGTTTGTGTCCACTTCATCTAAATTGTCAAAATTTAAGGACGTTCATAATACCTGCAGAGTCTGTAATAATGTCTCTGCTCTCTTCCTGATGTTGGTGATTTGTGTTTTCTGTTTTTACCTGATGACTCTGATCCATTTTAGAGATTATCTCAAAAGTCAGCTTTTGGGGGCAGCTGCGGTGTCTCAGGTGATTAAGCATACAACTTCATTCAGCTCAGGTCATGATCTCATGGTTTGTGAGTTCAAGCCCTGCGCTGACAGTGCAGAGCCTGGATTCTCTTTCCCTCTTTCTCTCTGTCCTCCGTCTCTGCACCTTCTCTCTCTCAAAATATATAAATAAACTTAAAAAGAAATCAGCTTTTGATTTCATTGACGTCTTTTGTTGTCTGTTTTATTGATCTCTTTTTTTTTTTTATTCTTTCTTAGGCTTGAATTAAGTTTAATATATCTCTTCTTTCCTTCTACTTTCTCATGATGGAAGCTGAAGTATTTGAGACCTTTCCTTTTTTCTAAGATAAGCATTTAATGTGTACAACAGAATTAAATATGTTGTGTTTTTATTTTCATTCCATTCAAAATATCTTTATAATTTTCTTTTGATTTTTTTTCTTTACTGGTTATTTAAAAGTATGATCATTTAATTTCCCTATATTTGGGAGACAGAGAACTTTCCTGTTACTGATTTCTAATGTAATTCCATTGTGGTAAGAGGATATATCTTGTATGGTTTGAATCCTTTTAAATTTTCTGAGGCTTGTTTTATGGCTCAGAATAAGGTCTGTCTTGAAAAATTTTCCATATGTACTTGAAAAGAATGTGTAGTCTACTGTTGTCACGTGCTGTGTTCTGTAAATGTTGATGAGTTTATTGGTTGATAGCCTTGTTCAAATCTTCTGTATTCTGACTGATTTTATATCTACTTATCCTATTAGTTACAGAGAGAATTGCATCTCTAATTATGGATTTATTTCTTCATTTAGTATTATCAGATTTTATTTCATGTATTTTGAAATTCACTTAAAAATACATAAACATTTAAGATTGTCTTCCTCCTTTTTTTTTTTTTTTAATGTTTATTTTGGGGGGAGAGAGAGAGAGAGAGAAAGGAAGAACAAGCCAGGGAAGGGGCAGAGAGAGACAGAGACACAGAATCTGAAGCAAGCTCCAGGCTCTGAGCTGTCAGCACAGAGCCCAACTTGGGGCTTGAACCCACAAGCTATGAGATCATGACCTGAGCCAAAGTTCAAAGTTGGATGCTCAACTTACTGGCCCACCCAGGTGCTCCAAAATGGTCTTCCTCCTGATGAACTGACTCCTTTGTCATTTTTTTTTTTTTTTATGTTTGGTTATTTATTTTGAGAGTGAGAGAGAACGAGAGTGAGTGAGCAGGATAGGGGCAGAGAGAGAGGGAGAGATAATCTCAAGCAGTTGACCCGATGTGGGGCTTGAGCTCACAAACCATAAGATCATAACCTGAGCCGAAATCAAGAGTCAAGTGTTTAACCAGCTGAGCCACCCAGGTGCCCTCCTTTGTTATTTTGAAATGACTTTCTTTAGCCCTGGTAATATTCTTTGATCTGAAATCTACCTTCTTTTATAACGACACAACCACTCCTGCTTTCATTCAGTTAGTGTTTGCTTGCTATGTATATTTCCATCCTTTTATCTTTCCAGTGGGGTGCGTTTGTTTGTTAGTTTGCAGGCATCATAAAGTTGGATCTCACTTTTATCCAATTTGATAATCTGCCTTTTCTTTGGGGTGTGCAGACCATTTACATTTAAAGTGACTACTGATGTTGTAGAGTTTTTTTTTTTTTAATTTTTTTAATGTTTATTTATTATTGAGAGACAGAGAGCATGAGCATGGGAGGGGCAGAGAGAGGGGGAGACACAGAATCAGAAGCAGGCTGCAGGCTCTGAGCTGTCAGCACAGAGCCCAACATGGGGCTCGAGCCCATGAATTGCGAGATCATGACCTGAGCGGAAGTCAGACGCTTAACCGACTAAGCCACCCAGGCACCCCTGTAGAGTTTAAATCTACCGTCTTGTTAGTTGTTTTCTTTTTGTCCATCTGTTCTTCATTCCTTTTTTTTAATGTTTATTATTTCTTTTGTGAGAGACAGAGTGAGTGGGGCAGGGGCAGAGAGAGAATCCCAAGCAGGCTCTGCACTGTCAGTGCGGGGCCCAATGTGGGGCCCGAAGTCAGAACCGTGAGATCATGACCTGAGCCGAAATCAAGAAAGAGTCTCATGTTTAGCTGACTGAGCCACTCAGGCACCCCATGTTCTTTTTTTTCTCTTCTTTTTCTGTCGTTTGTTGCATTAAGAATTTTAAAAAGTATTTTCAGTTCCCTTTTTGTCTCTGAGTTGTATCTGTCTTTATTTTGTTGTTTTAGTGGTTGCTTTAGTGTTTATTGTATAGATATTTAATTTATCACAGTATATCTTCAGATGACATCATACCACTTTACCTGTATTCTGAGAACCTTATGAGTAGTTCACTTCCACTTTCCCTGCTCAATCTTTGTGCTGTTGTCATATACTTCACTTCCATATGTTTTAAACCCCACAGTACATTGTTACTATTTTTCATTTAATTCATTGTCTTAAAAAACAAAACAAAACAGTGCACTGTTTTTTCAAAATATTTAAGAAATAAGAAAAAAAGTCTTATTAGTACCTATATATTTCTGGTGCTCTTCATTGCCTGTGATTAGGATAGATCCACATTCCCGTCAGGTACCATTGTCATTCTGGTAGAAGGACTTCCTCAATGTTTCTTGTCATGCTTGTCTGCTAGTGATAGTATTTTAATTTTTTTTAATGTATGTTTATTTTTGAGACAGAGACAGAGCATGAACAGGGGAGGGGCAGAGAGAGAGGGAGACACAGAATCTGAAGCAGGCTCCAGGCTCTGAGCTGTCAGCACAGAGCCTGACGTGGGGCTCAAATTCATGAGCTGTGAGATCATGACCCGAGCTGAAGTTGGTCACTCAACCGACTGAGCCACCCAGGCGCCTCTACTAGTGATAGTATTTTAAAGCGTTTATGTATCTGAAAAATGATTTCCTCTTTTTAAAGAAATATTTTCTTGATACGGAGTTCGAGGTTGACAGTTTTTTCTTTCTGTACTATAAAGAATTTGCTCCACTGTATCTAGCTTGCATTATTTCTGATGAGATATATGCTATTATTTTAATCTGTGTTCTTGGATCAAATTTGGTAAATATTCAGCCATTAGTTTTTCAAATATTTTTCTCCTACACCTTTCCTTTCCCTTTGGGTATCTGGCCACGTGAGGTTGTAGCTTACTGATGTGCTGTTCATACTTTATCAGTCTTTTTACTCTGTTTGTTTTGGGTAGTTTCTGCTGGTATATCTTCATTCTCATTCATCTTTTCTTCTGCAGGGTTCAATTTGCTATTAATCCAGGCATTGCATTTCTTACCTCTAGAAGTTCTGTTTGGGTGTTTTTTATATTTCATACATATCTGCTTCATGTGTTCAGTGTTCACATGAAATACAGTTAGAATAACTTTTTATCTCTTCCTCTAGTTCTGTCATCTGTATCAGTTTTGGGTCTGTTTCTATTACTTTTGTCATTATAGGTCATTATAGATTTTTCTGGTTCTGTGCATTCCTAATAATTTTTGATTGAATGAGAGCCACTGTGATTTTTACTTTGGGTTGTGTATATTTTTGTACTTAGGTTTTGAGCTTTGTCCTGGAATGCAGATAAAGTTACTTGGAAATGGATCCTTTTGAGTCTTGCTTTTCAGCCTGTTAAGTGGGGTTTATCCTTTCGGTGTTTATTTTTACAAAGCTATACAGATATATATGTTCTCTTATTTCCTTTTCTTTCTTCTACAAAAATAGCTTGGATATGTTCTTCTCATTCTTTCTTACTTACATCACAGTCTTTTCCTTACAGTTCTGACATTCTTACTCAGGTAGCAGTTACTTCTGGCCTGACCACTGCCTTCGTCTCTTAATATTTGTCTGGTTTTCAGATTCTGTCCATCTCTCATGCAGTGTTCAGATTGTTGTCAGAATTATTCTGAAGCACGCTCTGATCATGTCACTGCAATGCTTTCCATTGCTGACGGCAGTGCGATTCACGCTTTAAAAAATTTTCCCTTAATGGCAATAAAAACATTTTGAGTTTACATCCTAAGTGTGTGTGTACTTGTTTATACCATTGTAACTGGATAGAAGTTAGCATGTATTCTTTCATAATATGCCCATTGTGAAATACAGTCTAAAACAAATTTAAGAGTATTTAAAAATTATAGTATATTGGGGCCTGAGCCTGGGTGGCTAAGTTGGTTAAGCATCTCGCTCTTAATTTTAGTTCAGGTCATAACCTCACAGTGGGTGGATTCAAGCCCCGCATTGGCCTCTGCTCTGATAGTGCGGAACCTGTTTGGGATCCTCTCTCTCCTCTTCTCTCTCTCTGCTTCTCCCCTGCTTGGGCTCTGTCTCACTCTTTCTCTCTAATAAATAAGTATGAAAAAAAATTTTAATTCTAGTATATTTTAAAAATAGTTAACGTGAAAGTGAATTTATTAATGATAGAGGATATATTATATTCCAGCCTTTGAAAACTTCAGGTAACTTCTTTTCAGGTATGATAATGCTCATCATTGATTTTACCTTGTAACATACCTGATGAAAAGTTTATATATTCGGTGTAAAAACGTCAGCCCTACTGTTTTCTTGGTGTCCCTGTACTCACATTATTATTATTATCATCATTATTGTCGTTGTTGTTTTTGGTATTCACGTTATTAGTGTAAAATCTATCTAATGAGGCATATGAAACATGTTGAGAATAAGTATGTGAATTTCAGAATACTGAATTTTTTTTTTTAATGTTTATTTATTTTTGAAAGAGAGAGACAGAGCGTGAGTAGGGCAGGGGCAGAGAGAGGGAGACACAGAATCCAAAGTAGGCTCCCGGCTCTAAGCTGTCAGCACAGAGCCCGACGCGGGGCTTGAACTCACAAACTGCGAGATCACGACCTGAGCAGAAGTCGGACGCTTAACTGACTGAGCCACCCAGGCACCCCGAATTTCAGAATACTGAATATGACATGACTTACATAGGAATTGAAAAAGGGCAGCAGTGTCAATCCATATACTAAATGAGTGAAGCTTAATTTGTTTTATTTTTATGTTAAAAATATGTACGTTTCCTTTTGGCATTACTGGCCCCATCGATAGAGACATTTCTGCCTGATCATTGAGTCCCGCTTGATTATTCCGTATGGCAAAGTATTTCATGTGTGTTGTGTCTGTTAGCTTTTACTGTGTAACGGACTGTCCCAAAATTTAGTGCCTTAAAAACAATTGTATACTTAATTCACAATTCCTTGTGAGCATTGTTGGGATAGGCTGTATTTTTGGTCTGGTCTGGTTTAGATTATCTGCAGTTATCTGGCCTGGGCTCTTCTGTATGTGGTCAGCTGGAGAGATGGCTGGAGGCTGGATGCGTTAGGCAGAATTCTAAGATTATCCCTGATAACCTATATCTGTTATCATTTTTTCTGTCATAGGGGTGAGAACTGCAGTTTGCTTCTCACAATAGGATATGGCAAAGGTGAGGGGCGCCTAGGTGGCTCAGTTGTTTAAGTGCATCCTAACCGACTCTTGATTTTGGCTCAGGTCATGATCTCACAGTTCGAGAGGTATGGCAAAGGTGAAGAGATTTTACAGGTGTAATTAAAGTCCCTAGTCAGATGGCTATATCTTGAGTAGGCTTGACCCAATCAGGCAAGCCCTTTAACAGAAGACCTGAAGGTCTGAGATGGAAGAATTGAGCAATTCTTCCTGACTTTGAAGAAGCTAGCTGCCATATTGTGAGAGGGCCACATCACAAGAACTGTGGAGATCCTTAGGAGCTGAGCACAGGCCCCGCTGATCACCTGGAAAGAATTGACCTTAGTCTTACAACCACAAGAAATTGTTTTCTTCCAATAACCATGTGAGCTTGGAAAAGGACCCTGAGCTCTAGAAAAGAAAGCAGTTCAGTTGACACTTTGATTTGAAACTTGTGAGCCCTTTAGTAGAAGACCCATAAACCGTGCTTAGGCTCCTCACCCCTAGAAACTTGAGATAATAATAAATGTGTGTTGTTTTAAACCACTAAATTTGTGGTAATTTGTTACACAACAACATAAAATTAATCTGCTAGATCGTATCTAGGATAGCCTTATTACAATTTTATCCTTTCCAGAGTGGAATAGAATCATATAATATATTCCCTTTAGAGATTGGTGTTTTTCACTCATCATGGTACTTGGGATCTACCCAAGTTGTTGTGTTTATCAACACTGTTCTTTTATTGTTGAACTGGTATTCCATTTTATGAATACCAGGTTGTTTATCCATTCTTCCAGTGAGGAACATTTAGTTGTTACTAGTTTGGGGCCATTACAAATAAAGCCACTGTGAAAATTTTCTTACAGGTTGTAGTATGAAAATAAATAGCTATGAGTGGAATTGCTGGGTTACAGGATATGTGTATGTTTAACTCTGAAAAACTGCTACACTTTTTTTCCAAAGCGGGAGTACCATTTTTCATTCTCACTAGCAGTGTTGTGAGTTGTGCTTTCTCAACAGCACTTAGTATTGTTACTGTTTTTCCTTTTCTCTCTTCTAATAGATGCACAGTAATTTCAAAGACTTACTTTGTGTTTTCCTAATGGCTAATGGTGTTCAGTGTCTTTTCATGTACTTACATTCCATTTCAATATCTTTTGGTGTAATTTATTTTTAAATCTTTTGTCCATCTTCTAATTGGGTTGTTTTCTTATATATATTTTTTAATGTTTATTCATTTTGAGGAGACAGAGGGCAGGGGCAGAGAGAGAGGGGGCACAGAATCTGAAGCAGGCTCCAGGCTCTGAGCTGTCAGCATAGAGACTGACACGGGGCTCTATCCACAAGCTGTGAGATCATGACCTGAGCTGAAGTTGGACGCTTAACTAACTGAGCCACGCAGGCGCTCCTAATTGGGTTGTTTTCTTATTATTGAATTGTTTTCTTATTATTTCTTATTATTGAATTGAATTCAATTATTGAATTGAATTACTGAATTGCGCCTAATTGGGTTGTTTTCTTATTATTGAATGTATAGAGTTGTTGAGATACAAATTGTTGGATATGTGACTTGCAGATATTTTCTCAAGCCTATAGCTTATCTTTTTATTTTCTTACGCATGTCTTTTACAGAGCAAAATTTTTAATCTTGATGAGATCCATTTTATTCATTTAAAATTTTTATTTTATATATTTTTTGTGTTTGTGTGTATCATGTCTAAGAACTCTTTGTCTAACTCTAGATGATACAAATTTCTCTTATATTTTAAAAGTTTTATTTTATTTTTTTAAAGAGTTTATTTTTAAGTAATCTCTATATCCAACATGGAGCTTGAACTCATGGTCCTGAGATCAAGAGTCACATGGTCCACTGACTGAGCCGGTCAATGCCCCTAAAAGTTTTATGTTTTACAAGTAGGTTTGTTATTCCTTTTGTGTTAGTTTTTGAATTAGGTATAAAATCACATCAAGGTTCATTTTTTGCATTGGAATGGCCGGTTTTTGAATTACCATTTAATTGTGAAGACTATCTTTTCTCTGTTAAATTGCTTTTACGGGTCTTCAAAAATCCGTTGGCCATATTTTGTAAAAGGTTCTGCTTTTGGACTCTATTCCATTTACCCCTATGTTTGTTCCTCTGTCAGTACCATACTATTTTGATTAGTGTTACGTAGTCATGATAGGATGTAAAATTAGGTGGTATGATTCCTTCAACTTTATTATTTTTCAAAATTGTTAATAGCTATTCTAATTTATTTGCCTCTCTGTGTAGAATCATCTTAACTAGATCTACAAAATTTTTTTTTTTTTTTGCTAAGATTTTAATAGTAAATAATACGTTAAACCAGTAGATCAGTCTGGGGAGAATTGTTATTTTGACTGTGTTGAGTCTTCCAATCTATGGATATGGTATGTCTTTTTATTTTCTTAGATCATCTTTGATATTTTAATCAACATTTTGTTGTGTTTGTTTCTGTTTTGTTTTTGTTTGTTTTTTTTTTTAGAGAGAAAGTGCATGCGAATGTGCTTGTGCAAGCGGGGGAGGGGCAGAGGGGGAGAGAGAGAATCTTAAGCAGGCTCCACACCCAGCACAGAGCCTGTCTCAGGGCTCGATCTCACAACCATCACATCATGACCCGAGCTGAAATCAGGAGTTGGATGCTCAATTAGTTGACTGAGCCATCCAGGCACCCCCAGCATTTTGTAGTTTTTAGCGTACAGATTCTGTATGTGTTGTTAGATCTGTACCTCAGTATTTAATTTTGGGGGGGAGTTATTATAGATGGTATGGTGCTTTTAATTTTGATTTCTAATTACGGATTGCTACCATATAGACAGTAATGATTTTTGTGTGTTGACCTCTAGCCTGTTGAATTTGATAAACGTAGTTACTAGTTCTAGGAATATTTCCTCTAAATTCCTTGGGATTTTCTATATAGGCCATCTTGTCATCTGTGAATAGGGCCAGTGTTATACATTCCTTCTGATCTGTCATTTTCTTCTCTTGACTGATTTCACTGGCTAGGATTTCAGGCTCTGTGTTGAACAGCAGTGCTGTAAATGGATATCCTTGCCTTCTTCCCAGTCTTTGAGGGAAAGCATTCAGTTTTTCACCATTAGTAGGATGTTAGCTGTAGATATTTTGTGGGTATTTTGCTGTTTATCAAGTTGAGGATGTTCCCTTCTGTTCATAGTTTGTTGAAAGTTTTTATCATGAATATGTGTCAAATTTTCTCAACAATTTTTCTGCATTAATGGATATGATTGTATGTTTTTCTTTATGTCTCATTGTTTTAATTTACAATTTTCTGATGATAAATGATGATGAATACATTTTAATGTGTTTATTGGCCTTTTTTATCATCCTCCTATTTGGACGTCTAATTAAGTATTTTGCCCATTTAAAAAAGAATTTCTTTTTATTTTGTAACATTGATAAGCTTTCAGAAAAGTTTTTAAGTACAGAACAAAGAACTTCTTTTTTCCTGAACTGCTTTAGAGCCTCATGTCTTAATTCCTTACTGCTAATACTTCAGTTAAAGATATCTGTTGCACTGGGAGAATTAATATTGTTAAAATGTCCATACTACTCAAAGCAGTCTACAGGTTCAGTGCAATCACTATCAAATTACTAATAGCATTTTTCATAAAACTGAAATAAAACTAAAATTTGTATGGAACCACAAAAGATCCTGAATAGCCAAAGCAGTCTTGAGAAAGAAAAGTAAGCTGGAGGTACCACAATTCTAGATTTCAAGGTCTATACTGTAGAGCTGTAGTAATCAAAACAGTATGGCCCTAGCACAGAAACAGATACACAGATCAGTGGAACAGAATAGCCCAGAAATAAACCCATGATTATATGGTCAATTAATCTATGACAAAGGCAAGAATATACAATAGGAAAAAGAGTCTCTTCAATAAATGGTGCTGGTAAAACTAGACAGCTTCATGTAAAAGAGTGAAACTGGACCACTTTTTCACACTATGCTCAAAAATAAGCTCAAAATATATTAAAGACCTAAGTTGTGAGACCTGAAACCGTAAAAGTCCTAAAAATGTCTCATATGGCAAAGGAAACAAAAACAAAAACTAAACTATTGGTATTACATCAAAATAAAAAGCTTTTGCACAGTGAAGGAAACAAAAAGCCAGCCTACTGAATGGGAGAAAATATTTGCAAATGATATATCTATTAAGGGGGTTAATATCCAGAATATATGAAGAAGAGCCCAATACCAAGAAAACCAATCTGATTAAAACATGGACAGAGAACCTGAATAGACATTTTTCCCAAGGAGACATACAGGTGGCAGACAGATAACATGAAGAGATGCTTAACATCACTCATCATTAGAGAAATGCAAATCAAAACCACAGTGATATACCACTTTACACCTGTCAGAATGGCTAAAATAAAAAAGACAAGAAATAGTGTTGATGAGGATGTGGAGAAAAAGGAACTCTCCTACACTGTTGACGGGAATGTCAGCTGGCACAGCCACTGTGGAAAACGTATGGAGGTTCCTTAAAAAATTAGAAATACTATATGATTCAATAATTCTACTCTAGGGTATTTACCCAAAGAAAACAAAAACACTAATTCGAAAAAAATAACGCAACCTTATGTTCATATGTTCATTGCAGCATTATTTACAATAGCTAAGATATGGAAGCAAACTAAGTGTCCTGTCAATAGACAAGTGGATAAGGAAGACATACACATATATATACATATACAATAGAATATTATGCAGCCATAAAAAAGGATGAGATCATGCCATTTGAGACATCATGGATGGACTTAGATGGTATTATGCTAAGTAAGTCAGAGTGAGAAAGAAATACCATATAACTTCATCTCATCGAAAAACACCCAAAAAACATGAATAAACAAAAGCAAAATCTAACCTATAAAAATAGAACAAAGTGATGCTTGCCAGAGGGCAGTAGAGTGGGGAGCAAAGTGGGTGGGTGGGGGGGAGTGGGAGATCTAGGCTTCTTGCCAGTTAGGGAATGAATCAGTCATAGGAATTAAAAGCACAGCATAAGGAACATTGTGATACTGTAGTAGTGAGGTATGGTGACAGATGGTAGGTACACTTGTGAATGTAGCATAATGTATAAACTTGTGGAATCACTGTTTTATACATCTGAAACTAATGTAACGTTGTCAACTAGACTCCAGAAAAAAAAAAAAAGGGGATGTCTGTCAGCTACATGTCCAAAATGCATCCATCAAATTCAGAAAATTACATTGAGAAATTTTTCTCATCAGATTCCATTAAAGTTTTGCTAATTGTCCCTGTAATATCCTTTATGCCTAAAGATTCTAGTTCAGAATTACATGCCACCTGGGGATGTCATAAGTCTTTGGTCTCCTTCAGTGTAGAACAGTTTTGTTTTTTTTTTTTTTTTTTTAAATCTTTCTTTGACTTTCATGACCTTTGACCCCTTTGAAGCTTACAGACCAGTTATTTTATAGAATGTTGTTCAGTTTGGATTTTCTTGGGTTTTCTTAGGTTTTCTCATGATTAGATTCAGATACATGTTTTCATCAGATATATCAGAGAAGTGATGCTATATTCTTAGTGCATCCTGTCAAAAGGCTCATTGTTTCAATTTGTCCTATTACTAATGTCCACTTATATCACTTAGTTAAAGTAGCATTTGCTAGGCTTAATCACTGTAAAACTCTTTTCCTCCTGGGGAGAAGCTTTGAAACTCTATTATCCCATTCTCCTTCTAAATTTCAGTTTATTTATTTATATCTGTACGAAATCACGGTTTTCTGTTTTGTTCAGTGGGTTGTAATCTATAAACTATTTAAGTGTTCAAATTGTTCCTAATTTAGCTGGTGGGGATTTTGTCAATCTGGCTTCTATGTCCCTTTGACAAATTCCCATCAGTCTTGGGGTCCTGTTGCCAGAAAGATGATGTAGGTTCACTGTGTACTTTCCCTGCCCTCACCCTTACTATTAGCCATTTCTCCATGGAGCCCTGGTTCTTTTAGTATATAATGGTATCGAGAAACCAAGATTTAGGTTCTAGTGTGCTTGCTGCTATTGGGGTATTGCTGATACCAGTTCCTCTCAGTAGGAAGAGGCTAAGGAAAATCTGGGCATATTTACATACATATACATATATGCACTTACATCTATATGTCTAGTTTCATCTGAACATGTTAAAAACCATGAATTTATACCAATACCACAAATTCTAATACAAGTCCGGAGGATTCATTCTCATTTTTTCTTTCCATGTTTGTAACTGCCTTCACCAACAGTAAGAAATCTAGCTCCTATTTTTCCTGTTACTTAATATATTTTTACTTGTTTAACCCTCCATCCCCTTATATAATTTTATCTCCTCTCCCATCACTATTGCTGCCTTTCTCTGACAAAGATGACCTCTCACCCCTCATGGACTCCCAACACCGTATATTGCATTGGTCTCCCAGGGATGATTGCTTCATTTGCTTCATGCTCTGATTGCCTACACCAGTGCCCTCTCATATAAATGCCCTCCTCACCCCAGCTGAGCTTTGGCATTTTGCCCCCTTGTCTTGTCATACCTTCTTTGGGCATTCTTGAGCTTTGTATTCTTGAGCTTTGACTCCGACACCATGCCATCCTTGTGTATGGAGACCTTCTGTGCCCTGCTCAGGCATGGTACCCTACTCTTGGCTTCCAGGGCTCTTATCCCGCCCCTTCCCCCCCATCTTCCCCCTGCCCCCAGGTAAGGAAAGATTAGTTTGGGGAGGAAAATGGCAGCTTTTCCTTTTAAAAAAATAGTTTGTCTTTTTATTTTTCATTTGTAGAGTTTTTTTTTTTTTTTTTTTTAAATACACTTTGGATGTAAGTCCTTTGTCAGATATATGTGTTGCAAATATTTTTGCCAGTCTTTTGGCTGCCTTTTCATTTTTATTAAAGTGTGATTAGAGGTTTTCAATTTTGAGAAAGTCATTTTATCACATTAAGAAACATATAGTTAATGTTTTTAGAAATCTATCCAATAACACAAATATTATATTTCTTTCTAGAAACTATATTTTTGGTTCCTGTATTTAGGTCTGTGATCTAAATTAATTTTGTTTTTCAAGTTTTTTTTATTTAGGGGTACCTGGTTGGCTCAGTCGGTTAAGTAGGCATCTGACTCTTGATTTCGGCCCAGGTCATGATCTCACGGTTAGTAAGTTCGAGCCTTGCATCCTGCTCCATGCTGATAGCATGGAGCCTGCCTGGGATTCTCTCTCTCTGCCCCTTCCCTGCACACGTGCTTTCTCTCTCTCCAAAAAAAAAAACCAAAAAAACAAAAAAACCTTAAAGCTTGCTTATTTATTTTGAGAGAGAGAAAGCATGAGTAGGGGAGGGGGCAGAGAGAGAGAATCCCAAGGAGGCTCCACACTCAGCACGGAGTCCTATGCAGGACTCAATCTCATGACCGTGAGATCATGACCTGAACTGATGTCAAGAGTCAGACAGACACCCTACTGACTGAGCCACCAGGCCCCCATTCCAAATTTTGTGGTGTAATTTGAGGTAGTAGTTCAGATTTGTGTTTTTGTTTATTTAGTTGTTTCAGTCTTATTTATTGAAATGACTTTCTTTTTTCCCCATTGAATAGCCTTGGTGCCTTTGTCAAATATCAGTTGATCCTTATATACGTAGATATGTTTTGGTATTCTATTCTGTTCCATTGATCTATTATCTTTATACCAGTGTCATACTCTCATGATTTTTAATAAGTCAAGAAATCAGGTAATGTTAGTAGTATGAGTCTTCTAACTTCTTTTTCAAGATTGTTTTGACTGTTCCTGGTCCTTTAAGTTTTCATATAAACTTTAAAATCAACTTGTCAGTTTTTGCCAAAACAATGCCTGTTGGGTTTTGATTGTGGTTGTGTTGAATTTGTAGATCAGTTTGTGGAAAACTAACATTTTGATGTTGATTTTTTTCCAGTCCATGAATATGGTATATCCATTGATTTAAGTAGTCTTTTTTTTTTTTTTTTTCCTAGCAGTGTTTTATAGTTTCCATTGGGGTTTTGCCTGTGTTTTGAAATTTTTAAAGTGTTTTTTAATTTTGGTGCTATTGCAAGTGGAGATGGTTTTTAAATTTTTTTCAGTTTTTTCTTTAATATATTCAGTTGATTCTTTAAAAACCTTAATTTTACATACTTTATCACATTATCATATTTTCTCTGTCATTCTCTACATATTTTTTTTTCCTGTATCAGAGTAAGTTGCAGACATAATGTTCCTTACTAAACAAGGAAAATTCTCTTTCATAACCACATTGCAATGATCAGAGTTAGAGTATTAATGTTGATACAGTATTGCTTGCTGGCTCATTTGCATACTTAATTCAAATTTTTCCTGTTGTTTTATTAATGCTAATTATGAAATTCTGGTTCAGGATACATCTAATCCTGGATCAGATGGTGCATTTGTTTGTCAAGTCTCTTTCATTTCCTTTAATCTGGAAAAGTTTCCACAAATTTTGTCTTTTGTGACCTTAGTATTTTTTAAGAATACAGGTCATTCACTTTCTAGAAAGCTCCCCAAGTCTGGGTTTGTCTAATGTTTTTTCATTATTAGATTTAAGTAGTAAGCTTTTGACAGGAATATTTCAGAAGTTATGGCATTCTCAGTGCATTGTATTAGGATACAAATGATTTCTATTTGATTTCTCCTAATGATAACTTCAGTCACTTGGTTGAGGTGGGGTCTGCCATTTTCTTCACTGTAAATAATAAGTACCTTGTAAAGAGATGCCTTGAGTGTATATAGTCTCATCAAACTTTCATCCATTAGTTTTAGCATCCCTTGATGAATGGGTCTTACCTGAAAGTTACTAGTCTGATGGTTGTCAAGTGGTGATTTTAAACAAATGTTTGTTTATTTTGAGAGAGAGCGTATGCATGTGAGCTGGGGAGGAGCAGAGAGAGAGAGAATCCCGAGCAGGCGCCTCACTGTCATTGCAGAGCCTGACGTGGGGTTCATTCCTAACGAACCCTGAGATCATGACCTGAACCAAAACCGAGAGTCGGATGCTTATCTGACTGAGCCACCCAGGCACCCCTCAAGTGGTGATTTTTAAAATTAATTTGACATTTATTGGCATTCTACAGTAAGAAAGAGCCTTCTTTTCTCCCTCATTTGTTTATTCATTATGAATTTATGGATTGTTATTTTATTATTGAGTTATCTGTTACTGTTATTAACTTTGTTAAAAAAATTTTTTAAATGTTTATTTTTGGGAGAGTATGAGTGGGGGAGGGGCAGAGGGAGAGAGGGAGACACACAATGTGAAGCAGCCTCCAGGCTCTGAGTGGTCAGCCTAGAGCCTGATGCGGGGCTTGAACTCACGAACTGTGAAATCATGACCTGGGCCAAAGTCGGATGCTTAACCAACTGAGTCACCCAGGTGCCCCTACTGTCATTAACTTTAATGCAGAAATTGTACAGAAATGGCCAGCAGGACTCCCTTCAGCGTGGCTTTTGTGTCCTTCTAACAGGTCCCCCTCATTCTGAACTCTTTTTCACTTCTTTGTTTTCTGGCCCAGCCATGTGTCTGGGCTTAGCTTGTATTTTCCAGCCCCAGCTTTGGTATCAGTCATTTTCCCAGGGAGCTCAGGATCCTCAGGAGCTATACATGTACACATCTGTGTCTTTTCTATATTTGTTTGTTTTTACATATGTTGATTCATACTGGTACCTCTGATTCCAGTCTTTTACTGCAGGTTTATTCCAGCTTCACACCTTTCCGTATTTATAACTAGCTGCTCCAACAGTGAGAATCCTGGCTCCCATGATCTACTTTATTATCAGCTCATTTGCTTAAGTCAGAATACATCTAATGGTTTCAGAATTGCCATTCCATTCCACTGTGAAAAGCAAATCTGTGAAAAGGAGAGCTTATTATTTGTTTATCATTTATTTAGTTCTTTAGCCCAAGTGTACATAGTTAAAATAGTGTGTTCAAAAGTTACTTGGGTTAGATCCACCCCTGCCCTTCTTCAGTGTGGTTCTGTTAGTCATTTGAAATACTTTAAAGTTTTCTGCACATATGTATCACAATAATTTCTCTTTTCAAAGCTGTGGGAAAACAGGCACTCAGACATTGCTGTTATGAACACAAATCCACTAAACTTTTTCCAGGGGAATTTGGTACTGTTAACAAAATTTCATTTACATTTAACCTTTGACTCAGCATTTCTACTTCAGGAATTTACCCTGAAGAGGCACCTTTAATGATACAAAAGTACAGAGTCATGAGGTTATTCAAGACAGTAATATTTCTTTGTGAAATATTAAAAGCCACCTAAATGCCAGTACATGGGGGAATGTTTGCATAAATTTTGGTACATGTGTATGATGAAGTTTTATGCAGCTGCGAAGAGAATGAAGGTTATCTATGTAGTGATTGAGTGATTTCCAGGATATATGGTTAAGTGAAAACAAATATTGTCTGTGGCATACAATTTGATGATAAAAGGGGAATAAAATAGATGTGTATATTATCATTTGTTCAGAAAAGAAACACAAGAGAAATAAACCAGAAACTAATGGGATTGATTCCCTAACAGGGTGGGTAAGAATGGAGTGGAAAGTTGGTGGGGTGGGAAGAGAAGGGGATGAGGGTAGTGTTAATTCTCTGAGTGTAACCTTTTAAATAGTTTTGACTTTTATAACCATGCTGTGGTTCATATACTTACAAATAAATACATAATAAAGATGAGGGATAAAAACCAAAATGGATTACAAATAGAAAAGATGAAGCTAATGCTTTTTAACAGCTATGAAGTTCTTCTTGATGTGGTCAAACACATCAGTTTCAGTCTTCCTTTTTTTTTTTTTTTTTTTTTTAAGTTTATTTATTTATTTTGAGAGAGAGAGAGAAAGAGAGTGAGGGGCAGAGAGGGAGAAAGAGAATCCCAAGCAGACTCTGCAGGTCCCGACTCAGGGCTCAATCCCAAAGTTATGAGATCATGACCTGAGCCGAAATCAAGAGTTGGATGCTTAATCGACTTCCACCCAGGTGCCCCTTCAGTCTTCTTCTGAAGGTTAGTCCCGGAACTGTTCTTTCTCCTATTCCTGGTATGTTTGGGGGGGGGGGGGGGGGGGGCGGTGGTGGTGGCAACTGTCCTGAGAAATTTCCTGGGTCACAGGACTTTTAGTGCTGAAACTGGGAAAGTCCCAGGCATATGGGGGTAAGTTGGTTACCCTGTTTGACATACACATAGCTGTTTACCTGGGCTTTCCCTTCATCATCACCTTGGAAATTCTTCTCACCTGTATTCTGTGATATATTCTCTTTCCTAGATGTTGAGCAGGTATCATTTTTGTTATGGTTTATTTTGGTTTGTTTTTTATTATTTATTTGTGTAATATAGATTCTCCAGTTACTTCCTGAGAATAGGTGCATAGGAGGTAAAAGTATTTGAAGCCTTACATATCTTTATTCTGTATTCCATACTGGATTATTGGTTTGACTTAAGAATTTTAGAAGAGGGGTACCTGGCTGGCTCAGTCAGAAGGGCATGTGACTCTTGATCTTGGGGGTCATAGGTTTGAGCCTCACGCTGAGTGTAGAGATGAAGATTACTTAAACTTAAAAAGAATTTTAGAAAGTATTACATTCTTCAGAACGGCTCTTGAAGAAGCATGATACCATTCTGATTCCTTTGCATGTGATGTGTTCTCTCTGAATGGAAGATTTTAGGATCTTTTTTTCATTCATTGTGTAAGGGCATTTTGCCTTATTAAACCTGGAAACTCAGGTCTTTTCATTTTGGGAAAACTTCTGTCTTTTCTATTTTCTCTTGGAACTTCTGTTTGATGTGGGACTTTCTTGATGATTTTCTTTTTCTTCTGAGTCAGTTCTTTGGGAAATAACCTATTTGTTGTTGCTGGGGGGTTTGTTTTGTTTTGTATCATTTTATATTTCTAGCAGATTACTCACATTCTCTGATGTTCCTTTATTATTTTTTTTTAAATAGCATTCTGGGGCGCCTGGGTGGCTCAGTCGGTTGAGTGTCCGACTTCGGCTCAGGTCATGATCTCATGGCTTGTGGGTTCAAGCCCCGCGTCGAGCTCTGTGCTGACAGCTCAGAGCCTGGAGCCTGCTTCAGATTCTGTCTCCGTGTCTCTCTCTCTCTCTCTCTCTCTCTCTCTCTCTCTCTCTCTCTTTGCCCCTCCTCTGCTCACACACTTTCTCTCTCTGTCTCTTCTCTCTCTCTCTCTCAAATATGAATAAACATTTTAAAAAATTTAAAAAAAATAGCATTCTGTACTTTTTGTTTTGGGGCTCTTTGAGAACATTTACTGTGAAATCTTCATTATCTCTGCTTCCTTTCAAGTCCTTTTGTTTTTGGTAGTTATGTTTCATCTGACAGTTGTGCTCAGATCTCTGGTGGCCCTTGAGGTCATACGTGGTGAGAGGACTGGCAGATTCTGTGCTTGTGGACACTATTTGTTGGCTGGGATGGAGAGTGGGGACCCAGGTGCTTTTTTGAGATCCACAGTTATCTACTTGAAGGTATTTTCTCTTAGGCTAGTCACTTTTTCCAGGAAGAGAAATCCTCTCCTCTCTTGCCCGCTAGCTGAGAGCAGGGCAGGGCTGGGATTGTGGGGCCGCCACTGTTCGGAGAGCTTTGGGAGCAAGGTTGGGGAAGGGAGCTGATGGTATCACTGTTTTGTATGTGGTGTCTTTGACTTACTGCTCCTGTTTAGGGCGTGGCACCTCATTTCCTCCCTGACTCCTTGAGCTGGAGTCTTCTATTCTGGACCCTCCATGGTTGAATCCAACTAGAATATAGATCTGTTTTCTTCTGAAGCCGGAGAAGAGTATTGCCTGACTGGGGACAGAGAGGGGACCTGAGGTGTCCAACTTCTGGTTCAGACTTCCAGCTAGTTCTCAAGTCTTAGTTCCTATGACTCGCCTCTGTGTGGAGTGGTTCCTGGTACTTTTAATCACTGTCCTCTTGGGGGTTTTGCAGTACTAATTGGCGGCTTTTTGGATTTTCCCTCTGCAGCTTCAGACTTCAGCTTTCTTTTCCCTGCTGAGTCGATTACTTCCTCTCTTCCTGCTATCCATCTTCCAGAATTCTGTTGACATCTCTCATCTGCTGCCTTTTTCCTCCCCCTTTCCCTTTGTCCATTTATACCTTTATTTTTTTCCCTTATAGTCATTCTAATGGGGCTTCAGGAGGATGCAAAGAATTGTGTCCATTTTTGCCGTGTTTAAATGGAAGCTCAGGTCTTTGTGCAGAGAAAATGGGAAATGACCTTGACTTCCATGCCTCCATGCCAGAACGGACCCCTATCCCTCCACCTGCCACCCAGGACCTATGACCCTTGTTCCTTCCCAGTAGCAACCATTGTTACTAATGTGTGTCCTTCCCATTCATGTGGATCCATTAAAAATGTGTAGTCTGTTTATATAGGTGTATTTTTTATTTCTTTCAACTCCTGTTGAATAGCGTATCATACCAATATACCTAATGTTACTTATCCAGTCTCTTATTATGGATGTTTATGTTTTTTACTATTACAAATACCACTGCAGTAATAACCTTTTTACTTTTGTAGTCTCCATGTGCAAATGCATGAGAATTTTTCTAGAGGACTACTTACCTTGACATTTTAATGGGTAAAATGGAGGTGATTTGGAGGCTTTCTCTGAGGCTTTGAGGAAAACATTTTATTTAATTTGCTTTACATTTTATTTTATAACTATGGTGAGAAATAGAATTATAAAACTTCCAAATCTTTTAAAAAAACTGTACTGAGAAACATGCTTTCTTTACTGTCTGTATTATTAACAATTCTGAAATCTAAAATATTTTGAGAACTGGAAAATTTTTTTCCTAACTCATTTGGCAGTAAACTTGACCAGTCTTAAACTCCTTTGGTAGCCAAACTCTGATCCCGACTGACAAAGCTATTTATTTTAGTTGGTATGAGCATACATGTTCTTTCGAAAAATATTAATGTGTGTTAATATATGATACATTAAAACTATATGCACTATATTACCACCCAAAATTCAAGAAATCTTGAATTCTAAAACCTATCTAGATCTAAGGGTTTCAGGGGAGGGATCATGGGCCTGTGGTCAAGTCATAATCAGCTGGAAACTTTGCAGCGGTGGGTGGCAAATCATAGATGAGAATTTATTTCTCGTTGATGGAAACTTTTTTTTTGTCTTTAAGAACTCACTTTTTTTTTTTCTCTTTAAACTGTGTTCCAAGAGTGTTCATTTTTAAAATAACAGCGCTTTTCTTTCTTTGACAGCTATAATACTGAAATTGCTTGTGATAATGCAAATGGATTTCAAATTCAATAGAACTTTTTTTACATTAAGTATTTTAAAAAATGAAGCCTTTTTTCAAGCATACAAGGAGTTTACTTTGCTAGCTTTAATTCCTCTTTAGGATTCATATAACAAAATTAAAACATCGTTAACAGACCATTTTAGCCTCCATTGTCTGAAGTTGAATTTTACCTTTGGATCTATAAACTTTCTGTACATATTAATAGTTTTTATGTGGTATTTACAAATTCTCATTAAATTCATTCATGTTTTCAGAACTGTTGGTTAAATTTAGTAAGACTTTTTTTTTTTAATGTTTATTTTTAAGATCGCGCAAGCAGGAGAGGGGCAGAGAGGAGGACAGAGGATTTGAAGCGGACTGACTGTAGAGTCAAGAAAAATTATGTTTTATTGGAATTTTATTGAATCTACAAATCAGTTTGGGGAGAATTGACATCTTTACAATGTTGAGTTTTCTTAATATAGAAGATGGTGTGGCTCTCCATTTTTTTAAAGTTTATTTTTGAGAGAAAGCATGAATTGGGGGAGGGGCAGAGAACGAGGGGGACAGAGGATCTGAAGCAGGCTCCACGCTGACAGCACCGAGCCTGATACAGGGCGGGACTCGAACTATGAACTGGGAGATGATGACCTGAGCCAAAATCCAATGCTCAACTGACTGAGCCAGCCAGGAGCCCCATCGATTTTTAAACCTTTCTCCATAAGGTTTTGTTTTCTTCATTAGATGATTGTATTTCACAAAATTCTTTTGTGAAATTTGCCCCTGATTAACTTATATTCTTTGTTCTTATAAATTACATTTTTTTCATATAAAAAATTTTAAGTTTATTTTTGAGAGAAAGAGAGAGAGTGGGGGAGGGGCAGAGAGAGAGAGAATCCCAAGCAGGCCCTGTGCTGACAGTGCAGAGCCTGATGTGGGGCTCGATCCCACAACCATGAGATCATGACCTGAACTGAAACCAAGAGTCAGACGCTTAACTGACTAAGCCACCCAGGCACCCCTATAAATTCCATTTTCTAATTGGTGATAGTACTGCTAATGTTGGAATCGCTGGAGTTTTTAATATGATCTTGAATCTTAACAACCTCGCTGAATTTCTTACTGGTCTGAATCTCTTGGCTCCTCAGTGAGAACCTAATCTTGGGCAGTTAAAACTTCATCAGTTTTGGGGTGCCTGGGTGGCTCAGTAGGTTAAGTGTCCAACTTCAGCTCAGGTCATGAAATTGTGCTTCACGAGTTCGAGCCCTACGTCGGGCTCTGTGCTGACAGCCCGGAGCCTAGACCCAGCTTCAGATTCTGTGTCTCCCTCTCTCTCTGCTCCTCCCCCACTGGTGCTCTGTCTCTGTCTCTTAAAAATAAACATTAAAAATTTTTTTAAAAAACCAAAAAACTTCATCAGCTTTTTTTTTTTAAAGCAATCTCTACACCCAATGTGGTGCTCAAACTCACGACTTGAGATCAAGAGTTGCATTGTTCTTCTGACTGAGCCAGCCAGGCGCCCCAAAGCCTCATCAGTTTAAATTTTAGTGTTCCATTTTATTCATGTTTGGGGCTTGTTATATTCACGGTGCCTTTTATTTTTTTAAACTCTGACTTGGGGCACCAGGCTGGCTTAGTTGGTAGAGTGTGACTCTTGATCTTGAGGTTGTAAGTTTAAGCCCCATGTTGGGGGTAGAGAGTATTTAAAAAAATAAAAATAAAAAAAATAAAATATCTGACTTATGGGAAAATATTCAGGTTTATTTATTTATTATTATTATTTTCATCATTAGCCTCTTTTCTAGTTGCCTTGCCAAACTAATACACTTCCTGTGTTTTTATTTTATTTATTATTATTGTTTTTTTGTTTGTTTACTTGTTTGTTTATTTGGAAGAGAGCAAGAGTGGGCAGGGGAGGGGCAGAGAGTGAGAGAGAGAGAGAGAGAGTGAGAGAGAGAGTGAGAGAGAGAGAGAGAGAGAGAGAGAGAGAATCTTAAGCAGGCTCTAGCAGAGCCTAATTTGGGGCTTGATCTCACGACTGTGAGATCATGACCTGAGCTGAAATCAGGAGTTGGATGCTTAACCAACTGAGCCATCCAGGTGCCCTCATACATTCCATGTTTTAAAAACCCTTATTTGTGTTAGGAGGTGAATATGGGTAAAAAGTATAGGCAAGTATTCTTTGTGCTGTTTTTACTATTCCAGCTTTTTTGTATATACAAAATTATTTCCAAATGAAAGTGTTTAAAATGTATTTGTAAAAGTAACACATGCCCATGCTCAGTATTTAAAAGTATCTGGAACAGGGGCTCTTGGGTGGCGCAGTCGGTTAAGCGTCCGACTTCAGCCAGGTCACGATCTCGCAGTCCGGGAGTTCGAGCCCCGCATCAGGCTCTGGGCTGATGGCTCAGAGCCTGGAGCCTGTTCCGATTCTGTGTCTCCCTCTCTCTCTGCCCCTCCCCCGTTCATGCTCTGTCTCTCTCTGTCCCAAAAATAAATAAACGTTGAAAAAAAAAATTAAAAAAAAAAATAAAAGTATCTGGAACAAAGAATTCCTACAACTATAACAAAAAGACAACTCAGTTTAAAAATGAGCAAAAGACTTGAACAGACACTTCAAAAAGGAAGATATGAGAATGGCCAATAGCATATAAAAAAGTGTTCAATGTCTTTAGTCATTAGAAAAATGAAAAACTTAAACCACAGTGAGGTACCACTGCATCCCACCAGCATGGCTAAAGTAAGATTGACAACCCAAATGGTGAGGATGTGGAGGGTCTGGAACTCCATACAGTGCTGCTGGGAGTGGAAATCTGTGGAAATGTCTGGAAGTTGTTTTTCTTTTTAATCATTCATCCCATACCAAGCAATTCTGTTCCTGAATATCTACTCACAAGAGATTAAAAACCTGTCCAGAAAAAGGTGTGCAAGAATGTTTGTGGTAGCTTTATTAATAATTGCCAAAATCTGGAAATAATGCTGATGTCCTTTGATGAGAGAATAAACACATGGTTGTATATGACCACTACTCTGTAATAACGAATAATGACCTAATGCCTGTGGCCACACGGATGAATTTCATCAACATTAGACTGAGCAAAAGAAGCCAGGGACAAAAGAATATGTACTGTATGATTCTATTTCCATGAAGACCACAAACAGGCAAAAGTAATTTTTGGTGATAGAAATAAGAATAATAATTGTGTCAGTGGGTGGGAGAGGCAATGTAGAGTTGGGGTTGACTAGGAAGGGGCACAAAGAAACTTCTAGGGATGTTGGACATGTTCTGTATCTTGATATGCATTTGTCAGACTCATCAGATAGTATACGTAAGATCTGTGTTTTACTCTGTGTAAATTATACCTCATTTTAAAAAGTAAGAGAAAGGACACACAGGGTGTATACATTGATCCAAGAACATTCCCGTATATTAAAATGCAATGCAGTTATCATATTCAGAAAATGTAACATTATTGCAGCCTTGCTGTATGTACTATGCAGTCACATTTAAATACCCCAATATTGCCTTTTATAACTTTTTTTTTTTTTTAGAGAGTGGGGAAGAGGGGGAGAATCTTTTTTTTTTTTTAATTTTTTAATGTTTATTTTTGAGAGACAGAGCATGAGCATGAGCAGGGGGAGGGCAGAGAGAGAGGGAACACAGAATCAGAAGCAGGCTCCAGGCTCTGAGCCGTCAGCACAGAGCCCGATGTGGGGCTCAAACTCTTGAACTGTGAGATCATGACCTGAGCCGAAGTCAGATGCCTAACCAACTGAGTCACCCAGGTGCTGAGAGAGACAGAGAGACAGAGCGAAAGACAGAGAGACAGAGACAGGAGAGAGAGGAGAGACAGAGAGGGACGGGGGTGGGGGAGAGACAGAGACACACACACACACACACAGAGAGAGAGAGAGAGAGAGAGAGAGAGAGAGAGAGAGAGAATCCTAAGCAGATTCCATGCTCAGTGTGGAGCCTGATGCAGGGCTTGATCCCACAATCCTAGGATCATGACGTGAGCCAAAATCAAGAGTTGGACACTCAAGCAACTGAGCCACCCAGGCGCCCCTTTCATAACATTTTTTGTTTTTAAATGTTTATTTATTTTGAGAGAGCAAGCATATGCGTGCACACACGGGAGAGGCAGAGAGAAAGAGAGGGAGAGAATCCCAAGCAGGCTCCTTGCTGTCAGCACAGAGCCTGACATGGGACTCGATCTAATGAGCCTGAGGTCATGACCTGAGCCAAAATCAAGAGTTGGATGCTTAACTGACTGAGCCATCCAGGCATCCTGCTTTCGTAACATTTTTAGTATTCAGGTTTCAGTGAAGGATCATTTATTACCTGTTAATTTCTTTAAACACAGTTTCTTGATAGAAAATATCCTTGTGAAAAAAAAAACCCAAAAACAAAAAAACAAAACAGTCTTGAGTCCTAAGGCATATTATCTGATGCCTATAATTCTCAGCCCATTTCATTTTTTGTCAGACATCTACAGTTAATGTTTGGAAAGTTATGGTGTCAAATGTGTAGAGTTTATAAAATGGAAAGATTAAGGATTTTTAAAAAGGCAGAATTAGAATTGCTAATCTTTCATTTTCTTAAAAGTTCTGTTTGCATTTTACAGGAAATAATGGCTTTAGAAACTTGGGATGGTAGTTTGAATTGCAAACAAATGGGCAGTATTTCTGTTTGTTTAATTAATGAGATTTGTAATCAACACTAGGTTCCCCTAGACTCTAGGGCCTCTGGAAAGGAAATTAGCTTTTAGTGACTTACTTGCCAGAGAAGCATTTAGCATTATAATTTTTCTTTTTTAATGTTATTTGCTTGATCACAAAAGCCAATATACATTAATTGTAGAAAATACCTCATGTTGAAAAGAAAGTCCTTACAACTCTGCCACCTAGAGGTGGCGATGACTAACATATGTAAGGAATATCATTAATATCATTGTTCTTGTCTTTTGTTTATGCAAACACATTCACACAATTTTTTTAAAAACAGGTGATGGAATCATACCATATGAATTTGCTTAATTCACTTGCTGTATCATCATTTCTTGTCATTAAATACCCTGCAGCTTTATTTCAAATGACTGTCTATGGTAGTGTTCCTTGATGGAAATACTGGAATTATTTTTTTGTTTTAAAACTTTTTTATTGTAGAAATACAAGAGTAAACTGCTTACAACATAAATGTTCAGCTTGATGAATGTTGTAAAGTAAACATCCTTGTAACTGCCACACAGATCATCAAGACATCAAGCGTGGCCAGCAGCCCCCAGAACCCTTTCCCACTCACAGCTCCCTTCTTCCCCTCAAAGGTAGTAGCTACTATCCTTTTTTTTTTTTTTTTTAATTTTTTTTTTTCAACGTTTATTTATTTTTGGGACAGAGAGAGACAGAGCATGAACGGGCGAGGGGCAGAGAGAGAGGGAGACACAGAATTGGAAACAGGCTCCAGGCTCTGAGCCATCAGCCCAGAGCCCGACGCGGGGCTCGAACTCACGGACCGCGAGATCGTGACCTGGCTGAAGTCAGACGCTTAACCGACTGCGCCACCCAGGCACCCCAGTAGCTACTATCCTTTTTAGAGGTTCTATTTTTGTTTTTCCTTATTGTTTCCCACCTGTGTTTGCATCCCCAACAGTGTAGTTTATTTTTGCCTGTTTTTGGAACTTCTTACAAATAGAGTCATTACAGTATGCTCTCTTTTGTGACTGGCTTCTTTCATTCAACATTTTGTTTTTAAAATTCATCCATATTGTTGTAGTGGCGGTAGTTCATTCATTTTTCATTGTATACTACCATGTTTTGATTCTACTGATGATGGGCATTTTGGTTATTTATAGCCCAGGTTACAAATGTTGCTGCCATGAACACTGGATCTGCTTCACGGTGTGTGTGTGTGTGTGTGTGTGTGTGTGTGTGTCCGCGCGCGCATGTATTTCTCTAAAGAATCACATGTAGGACTGACATTGCTGTGTTGTGGGATGTTTGTACCTTCAACTGTGCCACATAATGCCAAACTATTCTCAGATGGTTGGATCAGTTTTCATTGTGCCCATTCCTCATCCTCATTAGCACTCCTTGGTATGGTTAACTTTCATTTTAGCCATTCTTATGGGTGTGTTGATATCTCATTGTGGCCTTAATTTGCATTATAATGTGTTTTCCTTATTGTTAGTGAGGTTAAAGAGGTTTATGTGTGAATGTTGTTCATTTGGATATCCTATTTGGGACAGTGCTTTAATTCATGGTCTTTTGCCTATTCTTTTCCTGGGTTCTGCTTTCTTGATTTATGTAATCTAGATACATGTTCTTTGTTGGTTGTATCTTCTCCAACTCTGTAGGTAGTTTGCCCTTTTTACTTCATTAATGGTGTCTTTTGTGGAATGAAGGATCTTAATTTTAATGTAGTTCAATTGATTGACTTTCTCTTTTTAAGGATTCATGCTTTTCATGTCCTGTGTAGTCTTAGAAATGGAAGCGTTGGGTTAAGAGGACTTTAGATTTTCGTTTACAGCTTACTCTCCCACTGGTAGCACATGAACCTTTGATACCATTTTCACTCTCACCAAGAATGTAGGCACGATTCCTTCACACTTACTAGAACTGGAGTTCTGGGGTCAGTTTTGCCCTTGTAACAGACCTCCTTGATTTATTAATGAGTATTTTATCTTCGTTTGCTCGTGAGACTCAAAGAGCAGGTTTGGTTCATCATTCTATGCACATGGCAGCCATTAAGCATAATTCCAAGATTAACACTAAAAATATTCTTTAGCTTTTGATTCTGAGGAGCATTTAGAGCTGGCAGGAAAAGAAATAAAGATCTAAAATGCCATTTTCTTTTTTATTAATTTAAGGCAACATGATTTTGGCTTAAATTAATGGAAATGATGAAGATTTAATACAAGGGGTCAAGGGACCCATGAAATTGATGAGTTAGAATTGTGTAGATTTCCTTTATAAATTTCTGGTGTATTTGTAAGAGGTAGAATCATGATTTTATCTGCTCTTCTTCACACACTTTATTCAAAGAAGACGACCTCCTCGTCCTGATTTATCTCTGTTCCTCCTCTCCTCAGCCCCCAGTATTCATTCAGAGTCCTTCCTAATTGTGAGGTGGAAGGTGGCCCCTTGGTGTTCCCTGGGTTAGCGGTGGAGTTGAACTAAGACTCTGCCACAGAGCCCGTTCTCCATTAGGAGAAGAAATCAGGAGTGGAGCTCTCCTGCACTCTGGCCTGCTTTCCTTGAACTCATGGCTTAGGTGGCCAGCACTTTCCCTGGGCCTCACCACAGTCCCAAGTCCTCTTCCTGCCTGCAGACTTCCCATCGTTGCCAGAATGAAATTCCTGCGGCTCACATCGTGCCCCTCTCAGCGCCCTTCAGAGACTCGCAGATAGTCAGAATCTTGGTCCCGCAGCGCAGCGTCTCATCATTTACCTGGCTGCTCCCTCTTGAGCCTTATGTACCCAGTCCTCCAGGTGCTTGTTGAAATCTGTGCTTTCCTTGCATTTGGAATCTTCTCCCTCCTGTCTCCTACTGCCAAAC
This sequence comes from Prionailurus viverrinus, assembly GCF_022837055.1. Taxonomy (NCBI): domain Eukaryota; kingdom Metazoa; phylum Chordata; class Mammalia; order Carnivora; family Felidae; genus Prionailurus; species Prionailurus viverrinus. The sequence continues at coordinate 26,501,379 of NC_062563.1, read as the reverse complement.
CATCCACCTGCTAGCTTAATGCTAGTTTAACTTTTAAAACTCAGCTTAAGAGACACATCTCCCTGCAGGCCTTACCTCCGTGCCCTCTTTCCTCCGGCTCACTAAGTTAGGTGTCCCCTCTTCCGGACTGCCCCAGCTCTCTCTGTACGTCTGTTGCTGTGCTTTGTATTGTAGTAGATTTCATTTTCTTTCCTACTCCTTTGAGTTCCTTGAGGGCAGGACCCTGATTCTCCCTCCTTATACACCACCCCCCACCAGGAACTAGCATGGTGTAGCTTATAGGGGGCACCCCATAAATGTTTAATGAGTGAGTGAACATGAAATTGTGTCTAACTTTCGTGACGCACATATGAAAAGAACTTGCAGAGAAAGAGGTCAGTTAGAACGGGATAGGAACTTATCAGTATTCTAAATCTCTCTTCTCCAAAAGCAGTGCGCATTTAGGAGTGACTGCTGTGCCTGTAGCATCTGTCGGGTTTTGCTCACCTGAGTTGTGCCTTGCTGTCACAGAAGGATGCCCTGCAGTGGTCTCGCAGTCCGGCTGCAGTGGAGGGAGAGGAGCCAGAGGACACAGCCGACGCGGAGAGCTGTGGGTCTAACGAAGCCAGCACTGTGAGTGGTGAAAACGATGGTAAGTACCCTTCACAGGATGGGCCAGGAGCTACAGGCAGCTTGCTAGAGACTAACCTTCACTTCCCCCTCTTCCAGTTTCTCTTGATGAAACGTCTTCGAACGCATCCTGTTCTGCAGAATCTCAGAGCCGGCCTCTTTCCAATCCTAGGGACAGCTACAGAGCTTCCTCACAGGTAGGGAGGAGAGTTGGTGGCTAGGCTGGGGCTAGTTGGGGCCAGGCAGGAGATAGGACTCTTCTTCTGTGTTAACTGTGAGCGTGTAGGGAGAGTGGAGCGAATCAGTTTGGTCTTCACCTGTTGGTATAGTTCAGAGTGGGCCATAGGAAAAGTGGGCTGTGGATCTGAGAGCAGAGTGGTTTGTTTTTCTTCATTACCACAGATAATATAGTTTGCATCCTACTTCTGACAAACACAGGAATATCTGGGACGGGGAAGGCACAGTGTAGAGTGGGGAGCAAATGAGCTTGGGAGTCAGCACGTGGAATTATGGCCCTGCCGCTCACCAGCTTTGGGACCTTGGGCAAATTCCTTATCTGTAAAACAGGGTAACAATACAGTACACTCAGCCTGGAGTGGTAGTTGGCAAGGTGCTGGCCACGGCTCAGTAACACGAGTCAGTGCCACTCCCCCATCACATGCCTGAGCTGGTTGAATATATGAACTCTGTTGTACGAGATGGTGGGTGGAAACGTGGTGGAGAGGGACCACTCTTGTGGCCCTGCAGGTGACTCGGGCTCCTTTTGTAATCCCTCGGCGATACAGGCAAACAAGCAAAAGAAAAAGACTGGGGTGATGCTGCCTCGAGTTGTTCTGACTCCTCTGAAGGTAAACGGGGCCCACGTGGAATCTGCATCAGGTATGTGCAACCTTGTGATATGATGCTCCTTCCTCAGGTCTTGGGGCCTGCCTCCGTCTGGCAGCAGTGTCTGACCTAGGTGGTACGGTGCCCGTCGAGGCAGGAGGCCCTCCTGGTGGGCAGCACGCTGTGGTGGTGAGGCCTGAGCTAGGTTCCGGTGCTGAGCTCTGCCGTGCACACCGCCTTTTGGTCTCCCAGGGCGGCATGAGGGTCCGATGAAGGAGTGTGCAGGTGCTTGGTAAAGGTGCAGTGCTGTGCAGATGAAGATGGCGGTTTGGCATTCTTTCGTGATACCATAAAGCCAGACCATGCGGTGGTGATCTCTGACAGCCCAGGGTTGGGCCACGGAAGCACCCGCTATTGCTGGCAGTGTCTCAGGGAGAGCTGGGAGAAGTAGGCTTGTCTGAGAGCCCTGGGCGCGGCGGGTGATGCTTTTGACCAGTGGAATGCTGTGCCTTCAGGGTTCTCGGGCCGCCACGCCGATGGCGAGAGCGGCAGCCCGTCCAGCAGCAGCAGCGGCTCTCTGGCCCTGGGCAGCGCTGCTACTCGTGGCCAGGCCGAGGTCGCCCGGGACCCTGCCCCGCTCCTGAGAGGCTTCCGGAAGCCGGCCACAGGTGAGTGGCTTGGCACTCATTTCTCTGCCTGTAAAGGGGGCCCCTGCAGGCCTAGTGAGGAGAGGACATCTTCTGTTCCACTTCCTGTACCAGTTTATTTTGATTTCTTGGGTGGATCTCTAATTTTTTTTTTTTTTAACCTCGTATTTTGGTTATTGCACGTGTAGATCTCTGCTAGACTAGAGAGAACTCCTTGTGGGCAGAGGTGACGCCACGTTGTTCCTTGTATGTCCCTGTAAGGCCGTGGCCTGTGCCTGCCGTGGTGCTGCTTAGCAAGTGTTGGAGTGAGTGAAAATTGCTTTTGAGCTTCTCAGGGAAGAATTCCAGCATCTATTTTCTTTCTTGGGTAGCATCCTGTCACGTTTGTTCTCAGCACCCAGAGTTGCGGTCAGGACCCCTTTTTGTAGCCTAGTCAGCATGTTGCGGAAGGAGGCCTGTGTTGAATTTGGAGTGCTCCTCCCACCCCTCGGGAGGGCTACAGGCTATTTGCAAGGCCACTATGCTGTTTGCTATTTCAGAATTTACTTCTCAGAGCCCACATGCTGGTTATTTGTAGACGGGCCACATGAAACCATTAAGAAGACTAGCCTTGGCTTCTGAAAATTCGACTAAACCGTTGCCCAAGTGGGACCTGGGTTTGTTGTCTTGCTGCTCTTCCAACTCCTCCGCAGTGCTTAACCTTAGGTCTCATGAGTCTCTATTCTTAGTGATTTTCTCAAATACAAGTGACATTTGCTGACGCTTCTGTGAGAGAGATTGACAGCTCAGCGGCTTTAAACGGCCCTTAGTACTTTGCCGTGTGGAGATCACCTCTCTCCGTCCCGTTGAGGGAAGGCGTCTGCAGAGTCGTCTGTAGGACACTCAGTAGATTCACTTTCAGACAACCGCCATCGTGTCTCCACTTGGCTTTGTGGAGCCTGTTCTCCAGCTTTGGAGGGAAGCTCGCAGCCTGCCCCCTGCCTGCTTCTCTGTGGGAAGAGTGTCCCTTTCAGCCTGTGTCCCGGCACGGCACAGAGTCTCGTCTGAGGATGCAAGCCCAAGCGTTCTCTTAGGTTTGGTGGCAACATCAGTGACCTGGACAGAGTGATTGTGATGTGCAGGTTAGGGCGGCCTGGATGTATGTGCGGATCAGTTCCGCGTAGTTTGGGGGCTGCCGGTAAACGTTCTCCCTCAGTTGACATTTGTTCCTTCGCTTTGAAAAGTCGAAAATCTGTACCTTGCTTCTCACTGCTTTACAATCACAGGTCAGATGAAGCGCAACAGAGGGGAAGAGATAGATTTTGAGACGCCTGGGTCTATTCTTGTCAACACCAACCTCCGGGCCTTGATAAACTCTCGGACCTTCCATGCCCTGCCAGCCCACTTCCAACAGCAGCTCCTCTTCCTCCTGCCAGAAGTGGACAGACAGGTGCAGAGGGGCGGCCTCCTCTTTGCTTCCCTCTGGGCGGGCTTCTGTTCTCTCTCTGAGTTTCTTTATTGTGCTTTTTGCCTCGATCCCTCTAGGTGGGAACAGATGGCCTATTGCGTCTCAGCAGCAGCGCACTGAATAACGAATTCTTCACTCATGCGGCTCAGAGCTGGCGGGAACGCCTGGCTGACGGTGAGTAGACATTCTCAGACGGCTTGAGAGGCGCCTGCCGTGTGTGGTGTCGCTTGTCCTTGGTATTTAAAACCCAGACATTCATTTTTCACCAGTCTCTTCTTTTTCTTCAAGGGAGTATTCAGTGTAAGGTAGGCTTTCCTTGCAATACTAATGAATGTGGTGGGCGTTAATGTGCCCTATAGCTTTAAAGAAGGTACAGGGTGTTTGGGCTTTTGCCGTGTTGTGTGTATATATCCACCACATCAGCGTCATTAAAACTTTCAACTCCTGTCTTTCTGGTAATCCTGGCATTGTCTAGATGGGTGGAGGAAAGTGCACCATGGCGTTGACCTATACGCTGAGCTCTTTTTGGACATTGCCACTTGAAGTGATTGTCAGCTTCTCTTAATTTAGTTTCATGGGAGAGCTGCACGGGGAGTGTGCTGGGAGGTCCCCAAGACTCCCTCTGGGTTTGATGATTCACTAGGAGGACTCATAGGACTCTGCATGTAGTCCTACTCAGGACTCATGGGACTTTGCATATAGTTGTACTCGTGCCTGTGATTTATCACAGTGAAGGAATACAGAGCAAAGTCAGCAAAAGGAAAAGACGCTTGTAGTGAAATCCAGGGAAACCAGGCGCAAGCTTACAGAGTCCTCCCAGAGGAGTCACACAGGATGCGCTCAGTTCTCCCAGCAGTGAGCTGTTGACAGCACATGTGAAATGTGATCTGCTGGGGAAGCTTGTTGGAGACTCGGTACCTAGGTTTTTTTTTTTTTTTTTTTTACTTGGAGCTGATCATGTAGGAAGCCTCTGCGTGGCACATAACTACATTCCAGATTCCCTGAAGGAAAGCAGGTGCTTGCCATAAACCATCTTGTTTGCATAAACAGTTTAGGCACAGTGAGCCATTCATGTCAGTTAGCGGGGGTGGGAACCCTCCTGAAATCCAAGTTCCCAGATGTCAGCCAAGGGCCAACCTTGTAAGCAGGCCTTTCCAAAGATAAGCAGTCAGGCCTGCCCTGTTAACTTTTTTCTGCACAGGGAGTAAGAATGGTTCTTTTATTTGTTTCTGTTTTGCTTTTTTGATCCATGTGTTGCTTTGCTGTTGAATGACTTGATTATCTGTGGGAAGAATAAATTTCCCTAGTAATAGACATGTTAGTTCTGTCATGAGTGAGAGCATGGTGTGGCTCTGGAGGAGACAGAAACCAGCATGAAGAAGATGGGGTTAAAAAAAAGATCTCCACACTGAAACCAAAGTCATGTGTATTTTGAAAAGTCCTGATGTGGTGGAATTGCAGGATTTACCTTTCCATAAGATAGACGTTAATATCCTGAATGCACACACTCAAAAAGCTTTATTTCTCTTTAGGCGAATTCACTCATGAGATGCAAGTCAGGATCCGACAGGAAATGGAGAAGGAAAAGAAAGTGGAACAGTGGAAAGAAAAGTTCTTTGAAGACTACTATGGACAGAAGTAAGGCCCTCGGTGCTGTGAGTCCTGGTCTGGGCTTTGGAGGGCAGAGAAACATACTCTCGAAGTTGTGCATACCAGTGTGCGGGGTGAGGACAGGTTGACCGCA